>NW_023270426.1:62604040-62799913 GCF_011800145.1 Mirounga leonina
TCATACCATGTTAAATTCTTATTAACTCTCAAGCCTCTGCCATATCTTTGTGGGTTTTTTTTTTAACATTAATAAAAATAAAGAAGTGCCCAAACATTTTTGAGCTTCCAGTGTAATGTATTAAAATGTCTCTCAGCTTCTCTGTACACAGTGAAATGCTTGCTGAATGCAAAGTGAAGGAGGATGAATTTCTCCAGGTTCTGTACGTCTGATCTCTCAAAACCTTCAAAATCTATCCTTGATCTCAGCAAACACAGCAGAGCACAATGTTATTTATGCATTCATTTATCTTTTCATCAAGGGTGGCTTATGTGGTCTTTACTGACTTTGGTTTCTCATCATCATCGCAGATCAGCATCTGCATTGTGTGCACTTGTAACAGGGATAATGGATCTCACTTACAATACCTACAAACTCAGCTGAGAGCCGTGCAAAGCAAATGGCCATAAATGCACCCATCCTGGCCCAAGTCCTGATGAATAAAAATGAAGATCTTGTCAAATAATAAAGTGACAGGTTAATTTACAGCATGGAATAGTGTGAACAGGGAAAGAACTGCTTTTTCAATCTGTATGAACGGTGCCACCTATCTGCAGATTAGCAGAAAGCTTCAGAAACACTAATTCAAAAATCGGGATAAATACATGTGATGTTGCTTAGTTTTGTAAATATCACAGGAATGGAATTGATGATAAAGGCAAATGCAAGATTAGACACACACAGTTGCTTTCGAACCAAAAAAAACAAGATTCTCAACAAAGGGCTGCTGTATCAAACAGTAATAAAGAGCCTCAAGCAGTTGTCTGTGCTCATGCCAGTTTTCATGCTTTAATTCAGCTGCCCTGTGGTTCTTAGCTTTGACATTGAGATCTGCACGGCCACCAGAGATAATTATTTCAACCTTCAGGCCATCAGGCGTTCATTTTTGATCATGGATATGTAAGAGATGTTTTCTGCTTTCTAAGTCTTCCAAGTGGATATCAATAGAAGGGTAAAATAAGGAAAAGCAGTACGCATTTGAAAAGAACTTGAACATTCTGCATTACAGAAATGTGAATGGCTTGATTTTTGCAAATACTTCAGTTAACCTGAGAGCTATTTAGAAGTATTTTAATTTGCCCAAATTTTAAACTAGAATTATTTACTGCCACTAGTACTCTGTAACATTTGCTTAAATATTTGCACTAAACTTCATACTTTGCAAATTTCAACAGACGAACAAAGACATTAAGAGCATAAAATCCATAAGCTAGAAAGAATAACTTTTTAAGTTAAATTTGTGTATCATAGCATAATGTGCTTTTATGCAAAACTGCAATCAGGAGCATACACCATTCACTAAAATATCTAATTAGAAGTCACAGAAATCACTGAACAAAGCATTATGATAAATTTCCAATACATAGGGAGATTACATTTCTTTCTCTATAAAATATGGAGAAAATACTAGTTCCCACAAAATTTGGTGCAAAGATTAAACCATTCTGTTAACATTAAATTATAACAATAAACATTAAAATATGCAAATCACTCTTAATTTTACTAAGATAGCTTATTTTGAAATTTGAATAAGTAATGAATAAAGACTAGCATTCTAAATCTATAATTGTTACCAAGTAGAGAAGAAACCTATAGAAGATCACAAAATATAATAAGCAAATACAAAATAGGATTAATCAATATTTTTCTCAACATCTTTATTCCATAATACCGATACTATTCAATAAGAAATCTATGTAAGAAATTTACTTAAGTAGATGACTGGAGAAGACATGATCACAGCTACCCTAAAGAAGTTGACCCTGTCTTTAAGTAAAAAATCCACTGTCATAACTTTCAAGATGAAACAGAAGAGGTATTACCATGTTAGATGCATGCCAACAGTCTAATAACTCATGATAATTTCAGAATAAAATGAATCATTTTAAGAGAAAGGGAAACAAAATTATGTTAACTAGTATTTCAATGAGTTTAAATTGTAACATTTTCTTCAAATGTAAAAATCTTAACTATTCAGGGTTCCTAGTGCAAAATAAGTGAGGTCAACAGGTAATACTTACGACAGGTTTCTGCAAGTACTATGACATGTGTGCTCACTTTCTTTTTCCCTTAAATTGAACACTACAGTAAGTGATGAAAAAGCTAAGTTAACATCTTCCTCAGGAATATAAACTTTTATATTCTACAGAATGCTAATTAAATAAAATTTCAAGAAGTGGTCAGAGCATCAGATCTTTAGTCTTCTAGAGTGTGCATACTTCAAAGCACTTTCCATCTTATATCAAGTCTATAACACATTAAAGTAAAGTAGAAGTTGGCACATAAATGGTAGGATCATTTAGTGTGAAAAATCAAGCTATATAACTCAGGTGAAATAATTTCATTTCTTTCCAAATATTCTGGAAATACCTAATACTCTGGATCAAAACCAATCAAACCAAAAGTTCTTGTCTTTAATAAAAGCAAACTGCCTCTCTTTTTTGTGATCCAGAGCCTCCCCAAAAGAAGAAACTATTTGTCCCCCACATCAAAAAACTTATTAATAAAAGTTACTTTGTATTAAAATATATTTCCTTAAACTATGTATAGGTAAGATTCCGGTCTTTCTGAAGTTGGGAGTTCAATATGATGTAATTTATAGAGTTTATATGACAGAAAAGGACTAAAAACAAAGGAATTTATAGGAAGGCTGTAGAAAATACAAAAATACTTTTGATTTTCCTACTTCCACATTTTCCCCATAAAGAAAAAGAAATGATGCTCCCAAAAATGAGCAAAAAGGCCAGAGACTACAAGTAGTCATTTGCTAAAGTACTTTTATTCTAAACAATTTTTTTTTTTTGGTGCTAAAACTCTTTTTATTTTTTTTTTTAAATTTTATTTTATTATGTTATGTTAATCACCATACATCATTAGTTTTTGATGTAGTGTTCCACGATTCATTGTTTGTGTGTAACACCCAGTGCTCCATTCAATATGTCCCCTCTTTAATACCCATCACCAGGCTAACCCATCCCCCCACCTCCCTCCCCTCTGGAACCCCCAGTTTGTTTCTCAGAGTCAACAGTCTCTCATGGGTCGTCTCTCCCTCCGATTTCCACCCTTCATTTTCTCTTCCTACTATCTTTTTTTTTTTTTTAACATATAATGTATTATTTGTTTCAGAGGTACATGTCTGTAATTCATCAGTCTTACACAATTCACAGCGCTCTAAACAATTTTAAATTTAAAATGATGTAGTTTAAAATTATGAAAATCATGCAAAGGATGGCAAATTAGGATAGAGGAAAATATGGGTAAATACATGTTAAAATAGAATATTACCTTCTTATTTTATTCAAAGAGATCATTAATTCTATAGAGTACCTTTGTCGAGTTACTGCCAGATCCTCATGCTAAAAATATTTGGGGCAAAGATACTTGCTTTCCTGCACATTCTACTACATTTTAGACTTGCTTACTACCACTAGAAATTCAAAAGTCTTAATTATAGTGTCAAGAAAAGATAACACAGTCAAAATGTAGAAGGTATATTTTTGACCTAAGGAAGGTTAAGTGAGTACCAGGGATATTTAGAATCTCCTTCTTTGTGGCTTCAGATTGGAGAAAACAATCTCTTCTCCTTCCCTAATCCTTTGCTGTACCATATTCACAGATTAAAGTTAATGTGCAAGTCCAGGGTCATTCTAGCAGTTAGGAAGCTTCAGTGATTTGGGTATAATGCTGTGGAATTCATGTCTCCCAATGATGAATACCCACCTTCTCCTCTGACTTTTGATAATTTTTTAATTCTCATCACAAGATGAATACTAGTATGTCCAAAATGAGATATGTTATGATTTCTTATTATTTGAGTATATTTGTACAGATACTTCTTGCTGCCTTTATCATTTTTTACGCATCTTTATGATTTTCATGGATTTTCTTTCCTATCTTTTTCTGACTGTGAGTTATTTATTTAAAATTTCCCAGAGGCAGACGTTAAGCATGACTGTTTTCCTCACCCATGGCACAGGGTACATATAGTTATGCTACTTGCTTGCTCCTCATATGCACCTTTCTTTCTGTATCTTCTTTTGTTTTCTGTATTTCTTACCCCTATTCCTCTTCATTCTCATCTTTCATTCTCTCCTTTTAGGACTTACCTTATTCTCGTTTAATGGCAGCTCTTAATAGTGATACACCTCCTCAGTATTATGCAGAATGAAAATGACCACAGGTCCACATATGTACAGAAAGTAAAGCCCTAAATCAACCAAATGGCTAAGAAAAAGATATCCATTTGGTTGTATTCCTTCTGAGTCAATATGGGAATGTATCTCAAGTAATTTCAACCACACGCATGCACAAAAAAATGCTGAAAGCAACTGAATAGCTATTAGAAAGTCTAATACATGGCTCAAGAATGAAAAATTATAAATAATAGCTAACATTTATTGAGTGCCTGCTGTGTGGCAACTACATTAAGCACTTTACATGCATCATCTCATTTAATCGCTCCTAAAACTCTGCAAGGTAGAAACACCATTGGTATCCTTAGCTTATAGCTATTAAGACAGCAAGTAAGTGGTACAACTGGGCTGAGTCCATTCTGACTCTGGAGTTCACACCATTAACCAATATGCTATTCAACATAATGTTTATTACTTTTAGCTTGTGATAAGTGATTCTTGATTTTAATTATGAGACCTTTTGCTGCTTTTAAATTCTCAAGTGATAAATATGATTTTCTATTATAGCACACCTAGATTGATGTCGTTAGTTTTGTAATGACCATATGTCACCCCTAGGGGTCAGATACACTTTTACAGGGGAAGTTAGAAATACTCTTAGTATCCATCAGCTAAAAAGTAGCCCACATAGATACAACAAATATTTACCTACAAATTCCTTCACATTACTAAAATGTTGGCTTAGAGCAAGTATACATGCATGAGGTGTTGCAAGTGTTCTTTGCAAGCCTTTTAAGAAGATCCCTAAAATAAAAAAAACTCTGAAAAAGTTATTTTAGTTATGGCGATAAAGCCTCCCTCTATATTCATGGAAGAACAAAGCAACAAGGGTTTAGCCTTCTTCAAAGATATTTTTTGTTATTTAGTCCTTGTTTTCCTGGTTGAATCTGAAAGCAGTCTACTGTTACAGGCAGACAAGTTCCTTTGCTTTTAGTTTGTATTTGAAGGATGAGACACAAGGTGAAAGATATGAGTTCGGGGGCAGAAGGTAAGAGGGCCATGATCAACTTAAGAAATCTCTATAAAGTTACTTGAGAGATCACAACAATAGCTTCTTTTACATTTGAACCATTACTACATGGACGGAAGTGTGTCCAAGTCAATGGGTGATTAGGATACTTTAATTACATTATTATTATTAGATTTATAGAAAAGGTCAGTTAAATATCACACAGATTTTGCCAGTAATAATAGTGTTAGTTTTAATGACATGGGTATAATTCTTAACTTGTCCTTCCTGGTGCCTGCCTCATGGAGTACTTGAAAACAACAAAAATACTTTGGGAAAAAAGAGCAAATATCAGCATAAACATTTTTCTATGTTCAACAAATATGGTTTTGATAGACTAATTGGCTCTAATGGAAAGAAACCATTTAAGTGAGAATAGAAGTATTGACAAAAGCATAATGTCATTATTTTAATGAACGCTAGACAGTTGATGATATATATTTAGTGACTTAAAAAAACCAAAGCAATATGAACATTTTTTCCAGGAATCCATAAATCAATTACTCAAATAGTTTCTGAATAGCTATTACATGTGGAACATGGTACTACACTTGAAAGTAAAATCCTAAGGGGCACCTGGGTGGCTCAGCGGGGTAAGCGTCTGCCTTCGGCTCAGGTCATGATCTCAGGGTCCTGGGATTAAGCTCCACATTGGGCTCTCTGCTCAGTGGGGAGTCTGCTTCTCCCTCCCACTCTCCCTCTGTGTTCTCTCACTCTCTCAAATAAATAAATAAAATCTTAAAAAAAAGTAAAATCATAAAAATTGCTTTTTCATAGAGTACTATTTTGAAAAAAATGCTACTCTTTTTTATTTGAGCAAAGCATTTTGCTCAGATATTATCTAATAGAGTCATAAGGTACAACTAAAAAGTAAATAAACTTTAAAGATTAGAATACAATATAGGCTCCTACTGTGTAATATAAATTAAATAGTATCTAGTGGTTTTGAAGGTTAGATCACAACTCATGGTAAAATTAGGAGTGAAATAACTAAGCATTTTTTACAATGTAGTACAAAAATATTCATATAAGTTTATTAACCATAAGACTAATATAAATCAGTAAAAATTGGGAAAAGAAATTGAGAAATAGTATATAAAATGAAATTATGTCTTTAACGGTTGGTTGTAATTGTGAAATTCTAGGGCTTGGTGTCTTACTCTAGGATGAACTGTCACGCGGCAATGGAAGGATTAGTCACATGACCTGAAACTGATTAGCACTCAAATGGTCTGAGAACTACTCCTGGCTTATCTGATATTCCAAAATTTCTGGCATTGTCTCTGGGTTAGCTTCTATATTCAACCTATATATATATATATTTTTTTTTTTTTTTTTTAAGATTTTATTTATTTATTTGACAGAGAGAGAGATAGCGAGAGCAGGAACACAAGCAGGGGGAGTGGGAGAGGGAGAAGCAGGCTTCCCGCCGAGCAGGGAGCCCGATGTGGGACTCGATCCCAGGACCCTGGGATCATGACCTGAGCTGAAGGCAGACGCTTAACGACTGAGCCACCCAGGCGCCCTCAACCTATATATTTAATAGCTCTGGTTCTTATCCCATCACACCTCTAACCTGATGCAAGAGAAGCAGGCCCTGCTCAGTGAGATGTAAAGGCAAAATGACTGCTAGCTGACCTTTTAGAAATCTGCAACCACATTTGAAAACACAATAATTATGTCCTTTTGTTTAGTTCTGACTATGTAATAATCAAGAATGATTTTTTTTTTAAATAGTGTACAGTCAAAAAGAAAAGGTGAGATTCTGTAAATCGGAGGTGACTGCAAGAATGAGTCTACAAGTTAAAAATGAAATAAGGCAAAATATGCATCTTCAGGGAAACCTGAGAATGTTTATATAGAGTGGAGGGGTGTGCATTTAGACAGCAAAATCAGCATATGGCTGAATAGGAGGATACCCCATGAAAATTAGTATATGACCTAATAAAGCTAATAAACTTTACTAACAGTCATTCTTTGTCTGGTTGTTAAGATGCCATTTATTCCTAAAAGGATCTACTGCATATTCACAAATATTCACTTATAAAAATTCTTTTTTTTTTTTTTTTAAGATTTTATTTATTTGTCAGAGACAGAGAGAGAGAGAGCGTGCACAACCAGAGGGAGTGGCAGGCAGGGGGAGAAGCACTCTCCGCTGAGCAGGGAGCCCAATGTGGGACTTGATCTCAGGACCCTGGGATCATGACCTGAGCCGAAGACAGACACTTACCCGACTGAGCCACCCAGGTGTCCCTCAATTATAAAAATTCTAAACTACCTCAAAAATTTTAAAAGACACTTATAAAAAGTTTTGAATTGCAATAGTCTTTCAGAAGTTCAAAGGCATTGTCCACGACTAGAAACTTTCGAGTTTGTTTGTTACATGTTCAAGCATGAATGTGTAAAATATAAAGAATTAAGAGACAGTCACTGCACTAGTAGTTGGCAGATGAGTATGATATGTAATTCTAACATACAATCAGGTATAGTTCTGTGAAGAGCTGCACTTGCTTAATAGTTCTCAGGGAGCAGGACCTCTGATGATAAGAACAAGATAGGGATGACAATAGATGACATATATATATATGTCCATATAATAGATGACAATTCATGAAAGTTAAATGATACTTAGAATAACAAAATATATGGAGAAATAATAAGATTAGTTAAGAAGGTTTTAACTTTAATGTCAATCTGAAACATATTTATAAAAGCAGCAAACCTAAAATTATTTCATAAGGAAGGAAGAATGGCAGTCTGAACTTCAAATGTGGCAGATAGCAGATATTAAATATAAGAGCTACACATATATTATCATAATACCATATATTAGGAGTTCAATATGATTCTAATTTTTCTGGTTTATGGAATTCCTATTTTATTCAAGTAAAAAAATATTCTAAATAAATCATCATCAAAATATTCCTATAAACCACAGACATAATTACTATGGTAAAAGAAAGGCCATTCTAAATGTAATCCATCTTTTTAATCCACATAAAGTCAGACTAGTAACACTTCTCTGATTAAAAATATTACCTTTGTGAAAAATGTTTCAGTCATATATTTGCTATTTAGTTGGGAATTAGTAAAAAAAAAAAAGTGAATAGTAAGTATGTAGATTATTTGTTCTACTCTATAAAGGGTAAATAAAGCATCCAGGGCTTGAGATAGGGTACAAAGAACGTTTCCATGGTTACATGCTTTCCCATATCAAATTAGAGCAGAATTTGTGTACAAGAGGTTTGTTGACAGCCTACATAGGCCATAAAAAGAATAGAAGGCTAGGAGTTTGAAATCTAAATATATTCTGCAAAGTCTGTTGAGAAAAAGTTGGGTGAAGAAAGCAGCATCAGGAGAGTAGCAGATTAGTTAAGAGTATCAGATGCCATTTCGTAAAAAGATCATTTTTCTTTTAGATGTGGCTCGTGAACGTCTCTTCAAATGTATGATTAGCTACTCTTTTCTTCATTTCCACAAAGACACCTCAATCTGGTGTCCACCCAAGCTATTAAGAATAGCCATTATTTGGCATGCAGCTAGAAGCATCAGCTTCACCACCTGCCCAATCTTGCAGATGTCACTCCACCATATTCACTCTCAAACGCAGGGCCTTCAAAAGGACAGTTAAAGGGCTGTTCCCATACAAATGCTGGCCAAGCAAGACCTTTGTTGTACACCTGCCCCTATTATTCTTATGGGCCATTTAGTAGGAGTGAATTCTGTTTTGAGTACATGTTGAGAATTCCAGTTGGTCTAAACAGTATCTTATAAATTATAAGACGGTCAGATGTATGGTCAAAGCAATTCCCAATAATTGTGCTACAGAGGGGTATTCTCACATGCTTAAATTGTTCTTTAAACACCAGCAAAGGTACCTGGACATTTGAGTAATTTCCTACTCTGTGAACTAATCCACAAAGAATTAGACATTGTACTTATGCCTCCTCTAGTTTTACTATATACAATTAGGGGTGGAATAGAATTAGAGGTGCGATTACTAGAAAAAGAAAACTTCTAATAAAACTGTTAAACTACCCAAGATTCTCTTTTACATAGTATTTTAAGATATTTAAAATGCTTTAACAACTTATAAGAACTAAAGTCACATATACATAAAAACACATACTCATACATGACCGAAAACCAGATAATATGTATTTACAAAGGAGAACCTGCTAAAATTAGCTAACTGCTATGTACTTTTCAATAAACATGGTGGCAATAACATTTCAGTTATTGGTTTTCTGCTGAAAGTTATACAGAAAAGAAAGAGAACTAATTATGGCACACAGTATAAATGATTCAAAAGAGCATAATTTACAAACAAATCAACTATCAACCATTAAACTGAAAATTCTGTACATCAGCGTATATATAGTCCTATCCACTGTAAAATCCACAGCAGATGAACCATGAGAGATGATGGACTCTGAGAAACAAACTGAGTGTTCTAGAGGGGTGGGGATGGGGGGATGGGTTAGCCTGGTGATGGGTATTAAAGAGGGCACGTTCTGCATGGAGCACTGGTGATATACGCAAACAATGAATCATGGAACACTACATCAAAAACTAATGATGTGATGTATGGTGATTAACATAACATAATAAAAATAATAATAATAATTTAAAAAAATCCATAGCAGATTTTTAAAAGCAATGGCTTGGTATGAGTTGGTACATAAATCAGTACAACTTTTGATATGGTCAGCTCAATTATTTCAGATTAATAAAGGGGACACAAAAAATAGTGAAGAACACTTAATCACTTCCTTTCTCAAGCACAATTCATGCCTAGTTTTATCAGCTGTTGTTTTGTCCTGGCTGGCTGTTTAATGACTCTTTCTAGATCAGATGGTTGAAAATTTAGGAGGTACAGGTTGAAACAGATTTCTTAAAAAGTTCTAACTCATGGCAGAGTAAAAAGTATTTGTAAGAAGGAAAGGAAAAATATGCAAGTGAAAGCCAGCCTATGGCACTACTACGTAGACTAAGGGGAATAGCAGTTGCTAAGCATCACATTGATTCATGTCAGGACTAATGGCTAACGGTAACTTGTACAGTGCAGATTATGCCCTTGTATCAGGCACTACATAAGTGATAACTATACTCCAAAATTATTGCCTGGCTGGGGAACAAAGTGTATTTTTCAATTAAAATGAGCTCATCACCCTGGCTATCTCTTAAGAAGACTTGATTGGATTAGGGAGACACTTCTCCTTTAGTCCTACTGAAAGGTTAAGGAAAGGTTTTGTCTTCCTCAGGTGATGATCTTTATTGTGGAACATTTTCAGGTTCTGTGTAATGTTTTAGAGCTGTTCCCTTTTAGCCATGTGGCAAATGCAGCTATAATTAAGAAATGGTCTAAAATTTATGAATTTTTACAAACAGGGTTCTAGAGGGGAGAGGGTGGGAGGATGGGTTAGCCTGGTGGTGGGTATTGAGGAGGGCACATTCTGCATGGAGCACTGGGTGTTATGCACAAACAATGAATCATGGAACACTTCATCTAAAATTAATGATGTAATGTATGGGGATTAACATAAGAATAAAAAAATAAATAAATAAAAATAAAATTTATGAATTTTTGACAACTGAAAATGAGACAGCTTATATTTAAAATCCTGTCTCTTTGTGTATAACTAAAGGCCTTTATTTTTTTCTCATTAAACTTTTGTTTTAATGGATCTCAAAATTCTGTGACAGATTTTTGGTCAAGTTGTTTCCATTAAAAAGTACTGATTTTAAAAACTAATAACTTAAAACTGCCACACACACACAAAAAAAACAAATGGTCCACAAAACATTCTCCTTTCCTTCTGAAGGTTTTACGATGCATTGTTATCATTAACCAGTCTTTTACTATTAAACTTAAATGGCCAATTGACACACACAGTTCTGAGACCGTTCTTCCACCACTGATTAAGACTGGGGTGGCAGGTATTGGGGATAATATTCATTTAGCCTTCTGAGCTTTCTGGGCAGACTTGGTGACCTTGCCAGCTCCAGCTGCTTTCTTGTCCACTGCTTTGATGACACCCACAGCAACTGTCTGTCTCATGTCACGAACAGCAACTTACATTTTACTCTTAGATTAAGTCCTAAAAATACATGGATCATATGTACAGGGTAGACATTTACAAATGCACTGTGCACTACAGACATTTACAAAGATATTTAACTGGTAAAGAATGAAATTTATTTTATTCTCCACATTTAGCTTTTATCTCAATCCCATTTGAGGAGACCCAAAGTTATCTGTTTTAGGTATACTCTAAAAGTTCAAAATCTCTGAATGTTGTAATTACATGATGAGTCACTAAATTCTACACCTGAAACTAATATTACACTGTATATGTTAACTAACTGGAATTTTAATAAAAACTTGAAACTACAAAAAAAAATTCTGTCAAGAAGAAACTCTCATCTATGCAAGTAAGTTACTATATACACGACAAGATTTGTCAATGAAGGAGTCAAAGTCTTGAATGAATGAAGCATGGTAGAAATACAGGCCTGAAGAACTAAATATACCAGGGCAGATTATACCAACAATCTTGGGTCAAAGATTAGTAGGTGATTGTCCCTATTTGCATAAAAGGAGTTCTCATCTATTCTTTCTTAAACTCTGGTAGTAAATTACATTGTAAATTTCAATCTCTTGGTTTAGCAGTACCTAAAAATCAATATCATTGGTTACCCTGGTGAAACAAATTCAATGTCTTCATTGTAGATTTCAAAAGAATTACTGGTTACCTTCTGCAAAATGCAAGTAAATCTTTTGCAGGCACCCTAAAAATGTACATAATGTATACTGATACTGTTTTACCGACAGACTTCAGAATAAAAGAAAATAGTACATTTTTGCCAAATGCAGTAGTCTTTGAGATTACCCGAGTCACTTGCATTAAAAAGGCCTTTTATAGCACTATGTTTCATTATTATATTATTTATAGTAAAAGAAAATAGTAAAATGTAGCTAGCCAACACAGGAATGAGCTGACATGGCAAGTCTTTTCTGTTTTACATTTCATATTTTCTCTATTAAAGGATGGTTAGATACATGTTTGCTACTGGAACTAACAAAGCATAGATTATAAAAAATCATAACTAAAATGAAGTATTCCACTTGCCTTTCTACAAAAATTTTTGCGTTTGTTTCTTTTTGTTCCATTTTGAACCACCATTTTGTTTTTTGTTTTTGTTTTTTTTTAATTACCAACATAAAGAGGAGAGGCTATTAGATAGTTGAAAGGGCATGAAATGAATTTGGATTCAGAATATTTGGTTTCTACTTTTGTCTTGGCCTTTTAGTAGCTGTGGTATCTTCGGCAAATTCCTCAAAATGCTCTAAACCTCAATTTACACAACTGCATAATGGGAATAATGACAAGTGCTGCCTTCTTTGTTTCAAATAAAAACAAAAAAATGAGGGAAAACATTTCACGGAAAGTGTCAAATGCCATAAAATGCTAGTTTTTATCCTAACAGAAGGTCAAATTATCAAAAGTACATAAAAAACTTCTGGTATATGCTAATATTAAGCTAAAATATGAACACCTTAAAATTATTTGCATGTTCACTGTATTAATATTTACTTATATTAGATATGCAATAACTGAATAGATAACTTGCTGACCTGCTAACCCAATAAAACTCTGGTAAATTTGCTAACTGATGAAACAAAATGTTTTTAGTAAACCAAGAATCTAAGCATAGACCAGGTATTTTTAGGGAAAAATGGATCTTCAGGATGTAAGAGGAGACCTATGAAGTGCTCCATCTATCCCTGCAAATACTTACACCAGATATTTTTCCCTAGCTGCCCTTGTCAACTATTAGCAAATACTAATATTTCATTTCAACAGATTTGGGGTATTTGTTCTCTACTATATATAGACACATGTGAAGGCACATGCACACATGTGCACACACACACAATCTAAGTATAACTTCAAAGTCAAAGTAGGGTTTGCAATGTTACTGGGTACAGCAAATGCACAGAATCTGCTGCTTAGCTTTGACTGTGCCAACAATTCTGGGAGTCAGCCAGAGAGTCAGATTAAGAAAGGAGTGGTCCTCTATAAGTTTCCCTGCTGTGAAAGCACACCTAATAAGAGATACTCCAGTGAATGCTTAATTTTGATTCTGTAACTCATTATATATCATGAGTACAGAAATAAAATCCAAAAAATCTACACACTTAAAATAAGCCTTTAGGATAAATGAAAAAAAAATTATACCATTTCAATCAATTATGCTCAAGAATTGTTATTTTCAGATGCTAATGTTTATTTTCAGAGCAACATCCCTAAGATCTAATTCTCATACTTGATTTCAACTCTAGGAGTATAATGCCTTAAAATACTCTAGTATTTTTTCTGAGACTATGGCATCTACTAGGACAACAATGGCATTTAGGATTTTTGTTCACAAAGATGAAGTTCAGACTCCCACAATTTCAAAACTATGTAAATGAATTACTTAATATTCTCTAGATAAAACAGACTTATTTACACCAGAATATTATTTGTAGTTTGAACATGTCCGGTCACTGTGAAAGTCAAGATTGTGTGAAATTATTTTTAAGAAAAAAAATTTCCTTTTCACATTCTTACAAGTAACATTAAAACCTGCTGATTGTGTTGGGAAAAAAGATGCAGTCTTTTAATGACATAAGATTTCTTCCAAAGAATGCTTAGGAAGAAGTATGCATCTTGATCAATTTTAAATGCATGCTGCAATTTCACTGTTTTAATATTTTATTTACAATCTAATTAAAATATTCATTTAAAAATTTCTTCTTTAATAGGATAAACTATTGAAAGACAACAAAACTGAGAAATTTTAAAAAGGCAAAAAAGTTGTACAGATGTTAATTTATCTTATTGGTAGAGTATAGCCTAGCAATATTCTAGAAAGACAAAGTTTTGCCATCACCATATACTCAACAGAAGAGTTAAATTCCATTATTCCTATTTACATGAGTCAAAGTTTAAAACAATTTATGTGGATTCTAGGAGAACTCTATGCACACAGCAAGCATTCAGTAGACGATCTGATGAATATAAAGCAATGAAAAAGAAAATTTAAGTTGCATAGGAAAATAGAAGATTAAGGATAATATTTAGACTGGGAACTTAGCCCAATTATTTTACTTTCATAGTCATTCTCCAAATAAGAGATGTTAAACTACAATAAAAATATTAGTAAATGACTTCAAATTATATTTTAGATGATATATACAAAATATATTGGTATATTAGAAGGTCTAAGCTATAAACCTCATTTCAAGAAAATTAAACATATTTGGTAACTTAATGCCATTCGATACAATAAAGTCATAATACAAAAATATTTTATACTTTACTGACTCCTGAAGTAAATTAAACCACTTTTCTGAATATACTGCTTTGAGTATGCTGCTTTGAGGTATTTGGCTAAAAAGTATTCAATAACACTATCACGTATTAACCTTACTACCTTTAGAATTTAATGATAACGTTTTTTAAGGTAAATGTTGTAAGTTGTTCTAAACAGAACTATTCTATTTTCTACTGAACATTAATAAGGTAAGAGCATATTACATTAATCCCAAATTAACGCAGGCAGATTATTAAAGCAAAAGTAGGAGACTTCTAATGAATATGAGGTGTCATCCCACTGAACAGAATCATCTTTGAACTTAGTAAGGTTATCTTTCTAAAAAGCCAAATTTATTCCATTTTTTTAAAATGTAAGATTAATTGTATCAAAAAATGAGTGAAAAAGTTCTGAATTTGTCTTTTAAGAATGTTGCTAAAATGAGCAAAACAAGTCCTAAATTTCAAACTTACGAATTTGAGATCTTTTTCTGAGAAAGTGACAAAACAAAGCTTCTTGAAAGATTTTAATAAAAGATAGCTACTCTGATAGAGGAATTGCACATAACAAGTGTACCTGTAAATTTTCAAACATATTTTAATTATATAACAAAGCAAGTGAATATTGTGAGAAACTATTATTTAATGATGTATCACAGGAAATTATTTGTCATGTAAAATATTTTTGGGGCATGCCAGTGTGTTTCTCCTTCCGAAGGTGCCACTTCAATGCCTGATACCAGTTTGTGATTTTAAAAGATAAATAATGTGAAAGGGAAGAGTGTATAGAAAAGTTAACTTTTAAGTTATAGCTGTATTAAATAAATGAAATTGGATTAAGATGCATGATAAACTTGTTAATTATTTTTATATTATGAATGAACCAGAATTAACAAAAGTAAAAATGGATAATCTTGAAAAATGAAAAACATTATAAATTCTTGAAGCACCTTAAGCAAAAGTATTATATCTAGAGAATATAAAAATAATGCTTCCTAAGACCAAGTTCTTCTTGAGCTCAATCACAAATCTTTTTACTTCCCCATGACCACCTCTGCCCTCTGCTGCCCATAAGTTAGTTATAGTCTAGTCTAATATTTTAAAACAGACTGCTTAAGTAAAAACTATAGGACATAGAACACACATGCATGTGTGCACGAGTGCATACACACACACACACACACACACAGAAGTTTACTTTTTACAGAAGTCTAAAATGACCCTAACTGAAGACATTTAAGGTTTCTTCTTCCTACTAATATTTTCTTTTTTTTTTTTTCCTATAAACACTTAAAAATATAACAGGGCCACTCTACTCAAAGTAAAATATAGAACTAAGAACAAAACCAATGTACTTCTTTTTCCACTGGATAGTATATAATTATATATGGAACATTTTTTTTAGTTTTAAAAAAGGTATTTAATTTTTGCAGGAGAAGACAATTTTCTATGTTTAAAAAATTGCTATTTCTAAGCTATTCAAATCTAATGTTCAAAAAATTGCTATAAAGAGAACAAGTATGAAATACATGAGTTATCAAACATCTGACTTCTTCACTTTTTCAAATATTTGTTAACTACACTAACATAGCTATCAGCAAATAGTTACATGTATTCTCTAACTAGAGATATACATCACTGATTTCATTCATTTATTAAATATTTATCTCCAAAGAAACTGAATGATAAAACAAAATACAACTTTGTAGAAGACATACAAAGCAGAACAGAAACTGACATAGACATGCTTATTACTTAGAAGTTATTCTTTATTATCTATTTTGTGTTAGTGTATTTCCCAGGAGTGGTAATTATATAAATATGTAATCCTTTAAAATCCTTTAAAAAGCATGAAAAATAAATCCGACACAAAAGACCATAAAGGCCAAAATGCTGACAAAAGTATAAATGAATGCTTTTTAAATATTCAATAATATATGTTCTTTACAGTATGATTGTAAAAATGTTCAGGAAAATTACTTCTAAAATAATTAAGATATTTTAAACTAATATATAAAGAGCAGGTTACTGGGTATATTTACTTAGTTAAAAATGAGGTTTTTTCCAGATTGTTTTTTAAAAAGAAACAAACAAAAAAACCCCACAAATGTTTTAATGACAAAAGATCTTAACAATATATATTATCCTACTTTAGTTTTTCACTAGACATATCTGACCTGATCAGAAATAGAACATAGTAAATACTGCTCAAATATAATGCATTTGGTATTGTGACATATAACTAGCACAAAAGCTCTTTCTTTAATCAAGCAATCATAATTGTCAAGGCATATGCAAAGAATGAGACCTAAAATACAAGTTAACATTTTAAACTACAGGGAAAAACCACATTATTTCATATGCTATGCTCTCAAGAAGACATTTCTATTGCAATTTTCTTACTGGTATTGTGACAGGGGGAAAAATTCTAATAGCTTCAGAATCATATGTATTCAGCTTTTTTTTTTTTAACATCTATAAAACATAAAAACAGTTTAATGTTCATTTCCTACAAGAATCCACATTCAGAAGACAGTCATCATAATTTACTACGTATGAGATAAGTAATACTGACAGAGTTTTCTAGCTTAACATTTTCCTTGCATCTTCTCATTTTTATTTAACATTACTGTATATTGGAAGACTGTATTTCTTGTTGTTATAGTGTGCTGATTTACAGCATTTAGAGCAATATTAAGTTCTCTACAGAAATACAGAAAACTTTCCTATGCAGTCTGATAAGATTCAAAAAAGAATTTGCATTATGGAAATTAAGAATCTAGCAGCAGTAATAATAGCTTTCGGAACTACCTAATTTGAAGGTAAGAAGACTCCAAAGACTGTAAATTTAAATCCGACCCTTCCAACTCTTTTCCTTTGTTGTAATATATCTGAATACATTTTTTACCAGGATTTCTTTAACCCCCCCCCCCCAAAAAAAAACCCAACAACCCACTATTATTTGGCTTGGATTACTCTCTTGAGATATTTGTATATATGTTATTGTGCTACTGACCTCGTGAAAGAAAAACTTAACTAGAAAAGAGCTTCAAAGAAGACTTCTTTGGGAATCTTGAGGAACTATAGAGAATTACTGATTTAAAGCAAAAAGATCATTTGAATGTTTAATGCATTCTGAAACATTTCTATCTGTAAAGTAGATGAGACAAAACAGGCGTGTACAAGGAAAAGATTTACCTTTTTAGAGTTTATGTTGTTATACTGAGTTAGTTGCCAAACACACACACACACACACAAACACATACACACTTCATAGAAATCACACGCCTAACAATGTTCTTTTTAACCGGTATCTGAGATCTGAGTTATTGTATGTTACTCTTCTCTTTCTTTGATCCTCCTCAGTACTCAGCTCACTGTTAACTGTCCTGGGTGGTCTCCCATCAGAGCTTAGTGATTGGTATCCCTCTCCACTGGCTGCCTTCTAGGGATTCCTAACAGCTGTATTTTTACATGCATGTGACAACTTTATTAGCTCACTCAGATTGTGCTTCAGACCATCTCCATAGCACATATACCCTTTCTCAAACAATCCCACTTTTGTAGTTGACTTAGAACAAATAATTATATGAACACTTCAGCTGTTATACTCAATAATAAAGTCGAAATGAAGAGAAATTTCACATTATGTATAAGTCAGGGTTTGGTTTTCATGTTCAGACTAAAAAAATCAATTCCAGATTGATTTTTGTGTATATATCGTTATTGTCAGAGGATTAATTGATGAATTTTTCATTTGATGAGTCAGGTGGAATAAGCTCTGAGGCACTTAGTGAGCAGAATTCTAATTTACTCTGGTTCACACTCTGCAGTAAACTCATCAATTTTGATATTTTATCACAATTTACTTGTTCCCAAATGTTCAGACTAAGGTTCCCAAGCAAAAATAAAAGGTACTTAGTACTGTGAATATATTTGTGCTTATACATTATATGACTAACGTAATCTGGATTTTGAAAATGTACTTATACTTTTTGAAGATATTAAGCCTTTATCTAATTCAATCTATCCACTTTGACTTTTTATTACACTATGATCTAAATCTCCACCATGTATCTAATTTCCATCTACTTATCTTAAAAAGTTCTGCAAAGCAAATACATAACACTCCAAATATACCTTACTTATAACCTAACAGTGTTAAAATATACATAAATATTATGGAAATTTTATTTTGGTTGTGAAAAAGGCATAGTGCCATGATAAACAAAGATGCTAAAAGTACCAACTAAAATGTTTACTAAGAAAAATTAAATGCATTTTATTGATCAAATATCACATTTTCTAAAATTTTAGAATTCATCATATGCTTTTAAGCACTTCACAAGAATAAAAAGAAAAAAGAATTCTTCATACTTGTTATTCAACACAATGTAGTATTTTAGAACGTTGCTGTGTCTTCCAAAGGTAATCTGCCATGCCACTAAGATCTTTTATGCATTAATTTTTCATGTAAAGCAAGCTAATTTTAAAAAGAGAAATTGAGTTAACATATCATCTTTGAATATGTATCCAAACTGTCATAACTAACTGTATCAAAGTTCTTTCAAAGATAACTTTCTTCTCCCTTTGGAGTTTGTATTTGGGTTATCTTTTCCTATAATGTCTTTTCACCTTTAGTATTTTCCTTCTTACCTGCATTTTTTTCTGGTGCTAAGTCCTTGCCCTAATTCTGAGGCTGGTGAAATGTGGTGGATTGCTCTGATTCCCCATACTTAATCTTCCTTTTAAAAAAGTCCTACATGTAGAGCATCTATACTCAAAAGGGCTGGAACAGACTCCTTCTGAGTTTAAACTAATCAACTGGATTTTCAGTCGGGCAGGAGAAAAGTCAGTTATGATGTTCTTAGTCTCCCTGTGCTGTGAATTGTCTTCACAGAACTATCAGCATCAAGGATAGGGAGCAAGGGGTCATGATCAACTAAGACTAATATAACCTCCTACTTCTCTATTCTTGCAAGCTTCTCCTTTTCTACCTCTATGACCTTGTCACTTTCCTTCATTACTTTGTCCTCCTCAGATACTAGAGCCAATAACGATAGCATCTGCACAAGAGAATAGCTTGGAGCATGATACGAATGAAACTGATTCCAAGTCAGTTTTACTGGCCTATGGCCTACCTCCTTAGAAATGAATAAAAGAGAACCTGGATTATTTGAGCACCAACCTTGTCCCAGGTTCAGAACTGTCTTAAAAATCAAACTCATATGAGTTACATAGCATGAAGGCAAGATAAAATTCTAAGACAAAACAACTTTTCTATTTACTCCAAGTAACTTTGTTTTGGTTAATTCATACCAGCTTCTTAATATTCACTTTTTAGCTTGCATTGCAAATTAAAATTTATGGTTGTCAGTTCAATATTAACTTCTACAAATATTATGCTAAAGCCTAGTATGAAGGAGCACAATATTCCTTAAAATTATTATAGTGAATAAACTATTATAACATTGAATAAATTAATCCCACCAACCTAGGGCAAAACAAGTTTAATTAATAACATACGAGAAAGAGCTTAGTTTCAGAGTGTGGAACAAATGCCAAACCACATTCTCAATATCAGTCTGTGTAAAACAGCCCCCTCTCTGTAAGCAAGAATATCCCTCCAGAGAAGATTCCCATTACAAGGTTGATGATCCCATTAATTTAGAACACTCTTTCTACCCAAAAAAGTGAAAACACATAATCCAAAATCTGATAAATCTTCTAGGTCTTACCAGCTATCATAAAAGGTACAACTAATGGTCAAATAGGGTTTGGGAATCTCTGGATTTTACTTGTTAGTACCACTTTAATTTCTGTTACTCTGGCTAATACAGAGCTATGAGATCTCTAAAAAAACAATACTGAAGTGAACAGAAGGGCCAGAAAATAAGATACTGAATTTGCTCTTAAATCATAGTAATCTGTGATGCAATGAATATGTTGTTCAATAATGTCAAAAGCATCAGTAAGAATCAGTACTTTTTAGAGGATATGATATACATATAATGGAATATTACTCAGCCATAAAATAGAACGAAATCTTGTCACTTGTGCCAACATAGATGGACGTAGAAGGTAATATGCTAAATGAAATAAGTCAGACAGAGAGATACAAATACAAATGATTTCAATTATACGTGGAATCTAAAAAACAAAACAAATAAAGAAACAAACAAACAAAAAATGGACTCTTAAATACAAGAGAACTGATGGTTGCCAGAGAGGATATGGATGAGTGAGTGAGGTGGGTGGGATGGGGGAAACAGCTGAAGGAGATTAAGAGGCACAAACTTACAGTTGTAAAATATATAAGTCATGAAGATGAAAAGTACAGTACAGAGAATATAGTCAATAACACTGTGATATGGGGCGCCTGGGTGGCTCAGCCGGTTAAGCGGCTGCCTTCGGCTCAGGTCATGATCCCAGGGATCGAGCCCCGCATGGGGCTCCTTGCTCAGTGGGGAGCCTGCTTCTCCCTGTCTCTCTGCCAACTTGTTCTCTCTCTCTCTCTGTCAGATAAATAAATAAAATCTTAAAAAAAAAAAAAAAACACTGTGATAATGTATGTTGAGACAGATGGTGACCTCACTTAATTGTGGTGAGCACTGCGTAATTTATAGAATTGTTGAATCACTGTGTTGTGCCCCTGAAATTAATATAACATTATATGTCAACTATAGCTCAATAAAATCAGAATCCATATTTCTTATTATTAAGTTGTGTGCAGTTATACCTTGAAACATAACATCCAAAACAGTAACTACTTCATTCAAAATGAACTGTTTTTGTGTTTGGATTAAATAGTGAGAGACTGAACATGGACTAAAAATGAAATTACTTTTTTACTGTTACACAATTAGAGTAAAATACAATGTATTATCAGAAATATGGTAAAGAGTATTAATGAATCACATTCCTTTTGTCTCTGGAATGCTAAATCAATTTATAGCCCAGATCATCAATGAAAAGAATTTCATAATTTCTACATAAAATGATCTATAAAGAAACTCACTGATACAGCTTAGCAGGTGGTATTCTGAATAACTGAAGGTTAACCTTTTAAATCCAAATTTTCATTTTAACTTGTGAAAATCTTTCTAATGCGTTACCATTCTCAGTAAATGAGATAATCTAATGCTGCCTCAGTAACTGGGTTCATCATTACTTAACATTATGTAAATAACTCATTATTTCTATGCTATAAACATGAATGGTATGAGATACTAAACAAACACAGTGGAGGCAAAGGGCATGTTATGGAATTATTTTCTTGATGTTTACTTCTTTCTCATGAAAGTAGAAAGTACGGAAAAAAGAAAGATTCCCTGTAACACGGCAGGATTACTATTTTACTTAATCATTTACTAAATTAACGAATTTCTCCTCAGATGTTCTCTTGCCTTCAATAACAATGTCTTCCATACTTTATCAGTGACTATGAGTTTTTCAGGTGCATCAAAACTTCCTTTATTTGTACTGGGAAACCAAGCAATCATGCTCATCACTAACTTCATTTAACTTTTTGAGGTAATACTGCCATCTTGTGGACTTAAAAATATTTCTGGTAAAGAATATCAAAGGCAAGTTGCATTTTCCTAACTACAGGCATAAATAGGTATTACTTCTGAGTATAATGTAGTGTTTGACACTTGAGTGCGCCAGATAATCAAGATTTTGCTCTACATTGAACAGACTTTTACCTCATTACATAATTAATCCATTCATGATAAAATTCTTGGTTGAACCAGGTAATCACAAAGGTGTAGTCTAGTGGCTCCCAAACACAGGTCCACAAAGCTTCAAAAAAGCTTTCATGGATATATGAGGGTCATGAAGACATTAAAAAAAATAAAAGGTAATGTAATGATTTTCACACAAGCCTATGAAATCCAAACAACTGAGAATCACTAACATAGGCAATAAATATAGTCTTAAAAGAGAGCTATCTTGATGATTAACTTTCTAGTCTATACCCCAAACCCTCAATTAATCTGTTTATATTAGGTGTGCCAAGTATAAAATTGAAAAGAGAATGAAGATAATATTGAAGAAAGAAGCTCATATTAGGCTCATAATGGGATCATGATAGGATTCTAAAGTAGAAGCATCCCCAAAGGGAGATTTAGGAAGACCATATGATGAGAAAGAGTTCTACCATAGCTGGATTATGTTTTTTATTTAATATTTGTCTGCAATACACATGTCTCTTTACCATTATTCTTGATATATGCAATATACCAAGTAGAGGAAGCTGTACTGGGTACTTAATACAACACACAAAAGTTAAAGTATAGGTATTATCTCTATTTTGTAGATAATCTCTTCATCAGTCTTTAGTGTAGGTAGTGCCACATACTATTAAAAATAATTAAATTCATTGTTCTAAGTAACAGCATTAAATGTTATTATATGGGCACACTTTCTTACTATCATTGTGGATTATGAGAAAAAGTACATAAGTATGAAAAAGAGGCAGGAGCAAATCATCAGCCAGAAAAATTTTATCAGGGCAATAACTAAGTGAGAAACAGAAACTAAGAATCATTATTTAAATGCATTTTGGCATTTAGTTACATATCAGATAAAAAGCAAAGCTGCTATCAAGTACATTGAAATTTAAAGAAAGTACGAAATGTATAGTTATAATGTATTAAAATAATCACCAATATTATGTATTATCTATGCTCTACTAAGTTTAATAAAGGTAATTTAAATAGTATTTTCAACCAGTGGTATTTATGCTTTAAAAAGAATATGACCTATTTCAAGCATACTGTGAAGCAAAATTAGGGCACATTAGGTTAGTGTTAAAAGTCACATTTTGTTCCAACGGTTTATAATTCCAAGAGTTTCTGTCCTGGCTTTTTCCAGCTCAGAGCATCAGATGACTAATAAAAATTATTAGCTTTACACACAGATTACCCTAACTGCTATCCTTTCCTACCTGTTAGTAACAGCAAACTAGAGGAAGCATTACATACAATGTGGGTCTTGTATGAACTCAAAGCTCTTTACTCTAAGCAGAGATCTTGAAGAAATATAAATTGAAGGAATTTCTTTACTATCTGAAATATTCATGACCAAAGTTTTGCAAGACAAAGATAGGATATAACAAGGACAAGCAGTAGCAGCAAATAAAGCAAATAAAATTTTACAGAGAAAACTATGGGAAAAAAGTATGGGACTATCAGAGTAAAAGAAAGGCAAAATCATAAGCTTTTGGACTATTCCATCAGAACACAAATGGAAATGGAGAATTAGGACTTACAAATGTATTTTTTCCCTCCTTGGGATCAGCATGCAGGAAACTCATCCTATGTATTCTTTCACTTGAAATATTTTCTGAATATAGCTTATAGGCCAAGAATAGAGTTAATGGTCAGGGATACCTGATAAGACAGACATTGCCCTCACCCTCATAGGAGAGGGAAAGATAAACAGATAATTACAGCTGTGAAACCACTTCAAAGGACAAATAAATGTGCCATAAGAACATATAACAGGGGTTAACTTAGTTAGGAGATACTGGAAGGAGGATAGAAAGGTTTCCCTACAAAACTGACATTTAAGCTGAGATCTTAAGGTGGGACAGACTAAAGTATAGTTTGAAAGATGCTGAGAATCAGGTAATCAGTACACATAAAAGCAACAGAAGGGTTTAAGATGGAAAGTGACATGATCAAATATGTGTGTTCAAAGATCATTCTGGCTCCTAACTGGAGTTGGACTGAAAAGAGATGAGAATGGATATACAGTCACATTATAAGACGAATGTAGTAGTCCATGTGAGAGACAATAGTGGCTTTGATTATAATGTGACAGTGGAAATGGACAGGAGATAAATTCAAGAGAAAATAAAGAAGTAGAAGTGACAGAATTTGGTGTCTGATTACATGTGGGAAATAAGGGAATAGAAGATGCCTAGGTTTTTGACATGGGCTGTGGTGGTGATGTTGGTGCCATATCAAAGACAGAGAACAGAGGGGAACAAGTTTGTAAGGGAGGGAACAAAGGGAGCAGTGTGGTTACTTTGGGTCATATCAGTATGGAGAAGCCAATGAGAGATCCAAGGAGAGATGTCAGCTCTTGGATATAGCAGTCCAGAGTTCAAAAGACTGGTTTGGTGTAGGGATTCACATTTGGGAGCTTTAAACGAATCAATAGTAATTGAAGTCATGATGTATAAGACAGTGCTTAGAGAGAGAATGTGAGGTAAGCAAAGGGTCTACAACAGAATGCTGATAATGTCCAATATTTAAAAGCAGATACAAAAGAAGCTAACAAGAGGGACTGTGATAAATGAGTCAAAGTATCAATTTGTTGTGAAGAATACCTTGTTGAAGGTTTTCTGGTGCCATGCCCAAATATGTTTCATACACTAACAAGTTGTCATTAGATACACTTCAGCATGAAAAAAATAGGCTAATTCATATTTTTATTTTATATATTTACATAAAGATTTTAAAACTTTTATAAAGAGGTGGTCATTACCTGTTTAATACTTTGCTTTACCTGTAATGGCACTAAAAAAATTCAATTAGATTTATTTACTGTCAAGCTTGTAGAAAAAGACAAATTTTTAAATTTATTATTTTACCATATTTTATTAAGATGGCTTAACAAGGTTTTATTTTTTTAATCTTATAAAGTGGTAATATAATTTTTATCTCATTATAGAAGTAAGAAAAGGAACTACAGTAAAGGAAACCGTGTATTTTTATGTGAAAATTTGATAGTATGGTAATATATCTCAGGCATTCCCTTATAGCCCAAGTGATGATAAAGCATTTTACGTTCAAATTATTGGTTTAAACATTAGTATAATTTCTGGTCTTTGCCAATCTTTTTATGTTCATCCTGCTCAGAGTACTGCAATTACTATTCGGTGCCCTAAATTGCTAAATCATAAACAATGAGATAAATAAATGCAGCTCTGTCCTTTTCCTTCTTTTTACTTACAAGTAAGTGGGGACAAGAATCCTCCCTCTTCAAGTGTCATTTCTTTTTTTAGAAAGTCAAATAAAAGTTTAATTTAAACTTTTTACTAAAAGTTCTTTGTCTAGGCAAACATAACAACACCTGAATGGAATATATTCACAAATTGTTGATGGGCTTATTTCTCATACATCTAAATCTCCAAATACACATTTTTTTTTCTTATTGAGATGATCTGCAAGGAAAAAAATTTAAATGTATATGACCTGCAATATATTAAATCAGTTAAAATAAAAAATTCACAAGATTCGCTACTGTTTTCTTGAAGAATAAAAAAACTGCTATAGTATAGTCTTTTTTTTTTTTTAAGATTTTATTTATTTATTTGACAGAGAGAGAGACACAGCGAGAGAGGGAACACAAGCAGGGGGAGTGGGAGAGGGAGAAGCAGGCTTCCCACGGAGCAGGGAGCCGGATGCGGGACTCGATCCCAGGACCCAGAATCACGACCTGAGCGGAAGGCAGACGATTAACGACTGAGCCACCCAGGCGCCCCTATAGTATAGTCTCCTTGACGGGTTGTGCCTAGATCACTTTGGATCCCAGGTCTGGCACACTGTTTGCATAGAGCAGTAATAAAGACTAAGTGCTGCCTTAGTGCTTGTGTGTCTTAAATGATTTATATGGATCATTTTACTTAAATCAGCCTGAGAGCTGGTACTACTTCCATCCCCTCCTTTCAGAGGAGGAAACTGAAGTTTAGCAATGTTGAGTAATTAAAAGTGAAAACATACATAGATCATAATTCTGTTTGGTGGAAAAAAGACATGTTTGTAGACATGTGTACATACACTAACATCTACATAGCTTCAGGGGAAAAAATGGAAGGATATCCATCAGACTGTTAATCAAGATTACCTCTGACATGGGATAGAATGTGGGCAGAAGCTTTCATTCCTTATATTTTTAATTGCTGGGACTGTATATATATATTTTTCCTTTTAGTGTTTTTCAGCATTTTTTCCAAGGAACTTTTTAAAAAAGAAAAAGAAATAAAGAATATGGCTACTCTGAATGGAAGCTTGTGTACCAATGTTAGTAAAAGGGAGAGAAAGTAAGAGGAAAAGAAAGGAAAAAAGGTGGAAGGTTTTGAGCAATGAAAGGATATGATCCAATTTGTGTTTTCTTAGTAAGTTTAATCATGTAAGAATAGGTATGACTATTTGAAGGCACAGAACGTAAACAGATCACTATTTAGATAGACTGGGTGTGAAGTGGGTTTTCACAGAAACTAGATTATTCTACCTGAAGCACACAATGAAATTTTAGCATGTTTTCATAGATAATCAGAAAATACTAACAAATCCTTAGGGGGAAAATGAAAAACAAACAAACAGAGGGTTATGAGGAAGAGAGAGAGGAAGCACAAGAAAGGTTACATAGTTGGTCCCATTTTACGCAGAAACTTACTGGTAAATCCAAGATTTAATGACTATGTTTTTAAACTATTATACGCCATAGCCTTCTTGTAGTCCCTCAGGAAATGTACACAGCATGGATAACCAGAGAAATGAATGTGAATCTTCTCAAAGAAGACTGGTATATAGGTTATTTGGACCACCAGTTAGAGAGAATCACAGACAAAGTGGCAATTTGTAATCCATTGAAAAAGCTTCTAATGGCACCGAGAGAGTTGAGGAATTTTGTAAGCCAACAATTGGTTGATTTGCCAACATACATATTCCCAACAGTTGATTTCAGGATGGCAGAAGAAGATACTGACAAAGAAAACCAAGAGATAGGAGAAACAAACTGGTAAAAGTGAGTGCTCGCTTCGGCAGCACATATACAAACTGGTAAAAGTGAGTAGATCCATAAAAGAGTACAGTGTTGAAAGCCTTATTTCATGGCTCTACCCAGAGGATTTAGCTTGGGCAGAAAATGGAGGTGGGAACATGTAACTTAAAAACAGGGTGGGCGTGCAACATTGTGAAATCATACAGGCTTCTGAGAAGATCTGTTTTTTCCCAGTCCACTTTAGCTTACTGAGGGAAATCACTTAATCATTACACATGCACATAGTTTATCCTGTACTTTTAAGGAGTGCAAAATGAATGTAGACCTTGGGTGTTATTAAATGTAAAATGGCTCATTTTCTCCTGAATGTATAACTACCACTAGATTAAGGTAATCAATTTACATTAGCATTAACTAAAAGGATTTCCAAGTTTGTCAAAAGGTATAGTCCTTTAAAGAAAGAATGCTTAGAAGGCATTTCCCCCTGGAATGGTAAACTTTAGATTGCTATAAATTGTAATGTCTTATTCTATTCGTATCTATCAGTTATAAGAATGATGGCTAAGAGACAAATTAGATCACAGAAAATATCTGATATTAAGAAGAAAACCCTATGTGACATAACTGCACTTCTTCCTTAATATGGCATATAGTACTGTACTGTGATAATAAGTAACTGTCATAAAGACAGTTGCTCTGGAGAATAGAGAAAATTTCAATTTTATTTTAAGTGTCTGAGTTGAACTGTAGTCAACAGAGCATATCAAAATGAGTCATTAGACTGGGTGGACAATGACCAGTACATGAGTATTATGGTGTTCCTACTCTCCATGACACACTAAAACAGATTAGGATTCCTAGGTTGAGGCAGCTGAAGTGACTTTGCTAAGTCACGTTGCTAGTTAAGTGGTGCCTGTAGCATATTAATGATGGCTACAGAATCTTTGGTACTCTTCTCATTGAGACGTGGCGTCTGAGTCCACTCTTCTTGAATCTGGACTGGCCTGTGACTGCTTTGACCAACTGAATATGATGAAAGTGACACTATGCCAATTCCGGGCCTAACTTTTAAAAGGACTGGAAGTTCCTGCTTCCTTCTCTCCTACATGAGCCATTATGTGTGAAGTCTGACTACCTACAGGCTGCCATGCTGTGAAATATTAAAATATCAGTGTTACTACATAAAATACCAATTTTCTAATTATTAAACTGTATACATTTAAGGCACTTCTAACTTTCATTATACTCCAGAAGAATGAAAAGCTCCCTGACAGTGGGAATTTGGGGTTATTCACTGATACATCCCCATTATCTAGAAAACTACCCTGTGCATAGATCATATGTTCAATAAATATGTTAAATGAATTAATAAGTATTCTACAAATAAGTATTAGAAAAAAAGCTCAACCTATCTCTTACCACCTGAGGGGGGAAAAAAACATCTTTTATGCAGCTGGTAGAAAAATAATCTCAAGTCAAGAGGAAGAAAAATTTGAAGAAGAGCCCTAATCCTGTTTCACTAACAAAGGGTTAAAGACCTATTCACTATTAAAGACCAGCTTTTCTGATTTCCTAAGGATTGTTACTTTCCTCTTTTCTGTTAAAGAATCAGTTTCATGATTATGAGTGGAGACATCAATTTCCTTAATAAGCAGAGCCTAGGATATTAAGTTTTAGATCACAGTACAAAAATATAGAATGCAATACATTGAAGATACTGTCCATTTGCTAAGCCATGACTGCATACTCCATGAACAGACAAGATTTTTTTCTTGCCTCACTCAATTTCCAATGCTTAAGTATAATTTTAAACGCCTTATACACTGGCAAATATGACACATTTTAACTTTCATTCTGAAGGAAATAAAAAAGAATGTTTTCTTTTGCTCTCATTCTTGTGCATTTATCTAGGTGCTTCATGCGCAAATCCCTCTTCTGCAAAAATTCCCTGTGGATTGATGGTTCACTCCAGATGGGCTGTAGTGGATGTGATAAAATGCAAATGTGAATTTCTCCAATGCTAATTCTTCAAGAAAGAAGCCAATCCTAAGGCAAGATGCAGGGACCGAATGAGGATATTAACAACATGTGGCACGAATGAAGATTTTTTAAAAATACTAACAAGCTTCTGGTACAGGTGAACTCTATTAGCCCCGGTAGACATCTGACAGACCAGGGGAGAAGTTGTACAACAGAATAAATGTAAAAGGTGAGGTGTGAAGATAACAGGGAGGTCAAGGTGAGGACAAACTCATCTCAAGGGATCTAAGCAGGACAACAGAAGCAAAGGAAGAGGAAGACTACAATGCAGTAGATTCAACTATGTTGGAATGTAGGTAATTGAGAGGAAAAGGCTCATCCCACAATGAAGAGACAGGCTTGAGTCAGCCAGGAAAGGATCTACTTCCCCAAAACACAAAGAAACTCAGAGAACTGTGGAGATGTTGGCAGCAAGGACAAGTTTAAGGAAGTAGAATTGTGAGGCAAAGAGGAACCCAGAGATAGAAAGGAGAGAATAAAAAGTAAGTATGGACCTAAGGCATATTTTTTAAATCCGTATTTTTAAAGCATGCCTAGTGAATGAGAAGAACTTGGAAAAGGATGGCAAGGGTCTTGGCTTTGGAGTGATATCAAGACTACAGACCTCAGCTTTACTCTGCTGGAGGGAAACTCGCTAGGGTCCATGTGGATTAATAATGTTCACCTTGCTCCTCCTGCTATGCTTCTTCCCTGGCATAGGGGCAGAAATCCTATGTGATCCGAGTACTGCTGTTTGTGACTCAGCCCCTTCCTCTCACTTGGGCAGCAAGCTGCCCATAGAAAGCATACTTTCTTCTCTACTGCTCAGTGCCATTAAGTTTAACGTGGCGAGGTCTGTGGGTAAGTCTGCTGAGTTCTGGGGAGACAAACCTATTTGGCTAGTAGACCTAAACTACTCCTCAATCTATTATTTTATCAGCTATAAAAATGATATATTGATTTCTATCATCGGATTCTTTTTGTCTCAACCGATTCTAAATTTGGGTGGACAAAAAAAGACAGTTGCATCCCAATTTCAGAGGTGTTAAAATATGAAGAAAGTGTGCATTTTAGAGTTGACAAAACAGTAATTTAGACACCTTAGGATTGTGATGTGCTAATTTATATGTGTATATGATAGAAAGGCTAGGCGGGGGGGGGGAAACGAAGAAAGAAGAAAGAAAGAAAGAAGAAAGAAAGAAAGGAAAGAAAGAAAGAAGAAAGAAAGAAAGAAAGAAAGAAAGAAGGAAGGAAGGAAGGAAGGAAGGAAGGAAGGAAGGAAGGAAGGAAAGAAAGAAAGAAAGAAAGAAAGAAAGAAAGAAAGAAAGAAAGAAAGAAAGAAAGAAAGAAAGAAAGAAAGAAAGAAAGAAAAAGGAAAGAGAGAGATTACTAATATTCAATTATCAATTACCCAAATGAGAGCTTGTCTACACAAATGCTTAGATTTTCTGTAGATACAAAGGCTCTGCTTGGGTTTCAATTCTAAAATAGATATTAGCAATCTCTTTGTTTTTTCCTACTGTAATACAGCTTTTAAACCCTTAGGAACTCAAAGTTATGGAAAGTTAAGGTTATATATCCACTTAGGCTTAGAAACCAGGGTAAGTTTTATAAATTAACACTTTTTTTTTTTTAAAGATTTATTTATTTATTTGACAGAGAGAGATACAGTGAGAGAGGGAACACAAGCAGGGGGAGTGGGAGAGGGAGAAGCAGGCCTCCCACAGAGCAGGGAGCCCCAATGCGGAGCTCGATCCCAGGACCCTGGGATCATGACCTGAGCCGAAGGCAAACGCTTAACAACTGAGCCACTCAGGCGCCCCTATAAACTAACACTCTTAATTACTTTTCTGTGACTCTAAAGAACTGCTGAGATAGGTCTATTGCATCAGTCTCATTACAAAGCTATACATCCAAAATATGGGGAAAATGGAAGAACTATTGAAGGAGGAAGAACAGAGGTGATTTTAGAGCTCAGTTTTCACAGAAACTTCATTAGTTTGACTGAAGTGTTTGTTATGAGCACCCTGAATGTCCAATGGAACTACATTAACTTTAAATTCAAATTCATCCATAGGCAAATATAAATGAGAGTTAGATGTTTATTCCTACTATTTATTCTCACCTTCCTTAAAATATGATGGCCTAAGACTTTTCCCAATAACCAGATATTGGATCTTATACATTTCTGTGTAAAGCACTATTCTGTAAAGTACAATGCATACTGCAAGTGAAATATACTGATATGAACACAAGTTATGTGGCTCCTTTATTATCTAAATATGGCCAAAGAGATCTAAATGAACACATCATAACAAATTTTTTAAAAATGTGTTTTTCCAACTGTTTACATCATAAGAGTTAGTTTAAATTTTTATCTTTTGTGCAATTGATATGTTAATAATGGACACAAAGGACAAGAAAACTACAGATGGAGAGCAGTATTTTATAAAAGTTCCAAATATAGAGAAAGGAGTTTTGTATTATAAAAACTTGCAGTACCAACAAAAAATATTGATGAAATATATGAGAAAAATACCAAGGCATGTACTGAGATAGATTAAAGAAGAAATAATATTCTTACAGTCTCCTTGTACATGTTTTCTGTATAAAAATGGAAGCTTATAAATTCTTCAATGTAGCACAAAGTTATTGGTAGTCCTTAAAGTCTATAAAAACAAAGCCTTTTTTTATAATAGTCTTTTTTGTAAAATCTCCAAATTAAAAAAAAATAGTGGAAAAGTACTTAATTGTAATGCATGCCTGTTAAAATTAATACTTTTCTACCATTAGATACATATCCAGAATCAAGTTCCTAATCATGCTTTAAGTCCCAAACATGGTAAAATAATTTTGTTCTTTTCATATCAAGGCATTTTCATTTTCACTAGAACTAATTACCTTTAAATAAATGATTCAGAGATGTCAAAAGCGACTCTCAGGGAATGTTTCAAGAGGTCCCAGTTTCCTGAATTATAGCCTAGAACATCTGTTTAGCAATCTGGCAAGTACTATGAAGCCAAAGCAGAACATCTCATATATAGTAGTTGTATCTGACCTCAAGAATGTGACAGCTGGCTATCTGCCTATAACCTTTATAATGTAAAAATGTAAAATACTGTATGCAAGAGAGACTAGTAAAAACAAGAGTGCCAACACCAGAGGCATGAAGTGTAAAGAAAAACAAGTTGCCTTAGGAAAGTATAGTTCTTCAATTGCTTCTTCATGCCAAAGGAATTAGAAAATATTGTTCAAAGAACTTTACTTGTTAAAAAAATTTAAAGCAACATAATAACTTGATTTTTTTACAACCTCCCCAGAAAAACAAAACAAAATAAAACAATTGGAAAAGTTAAACCTGTTCTAAAACTAGAAAAAAAAATAAAGCTTAAATTGGACCTCCCAGAAATGAAGTGTTTAAAAACTGTCAGAAGCTTTGTAGGTTACAATCACATAGAAAAGGAATGAGTTTATCAACTACAGAAGTACAAATTCATTCTCTTCATTAGGACAGACAGCTGTTAGAAACCATTTGACATAAACCAAGCAGAACCATACCAGTTGAAGTGTGTACCAAGCAGAACCATACCAGTTGAAGTGTGTACCTAAGTGGACTGATGAGTACTGCAAGTAAACAACATCACACTGTTACAGACACTAATACTCTCAACCTGATCGTCACTAATCAGCAGGGTTATGACACTTACATGACTAGACAGGAAATCACAGTTCAGTCCAATCTAAATTCAAATTGATCTTGGGATTTTTAACTACTCTCAGATTCAGAGGTCTAGAAACCTATTAATCTTTTATGAGATCTAACTCTTTATTAGATCATGGCTGATCATCAGTTACTAATAAGGTATATGTAACTTACAAAATCTCTGAATGGAAAAAGGATTTGAAGTTTCCCCTGTCTACCCTATTTTCAAGCCATTCAAAATTATTTCTAAGGTGACTGTAGACATGCTTGATAATATGTAGATGATGACAAGGCATTCTTAGGAGAGCTTTTTTTTTTTAAAGATTTTATTTATTTATTTGACACAGAGAGAGAGCACAAGCAGGAGGAGCAGCAGAGGGAAAGGGAAAAGGAGGCTCTCCACTGAGCAAGGAGCCCGCCGCCAGGCTCGATCCCAGGACCCTTTGGGATCACGAACTGAGCTGAAGGCAGATGCTTAACTGACTGAGCCATCCAGGTGCCCCTTTATGAGAGCTTGTATTGGATAGTTACATTAAGAACAATGGAAATAACTGGTAATGGTAATTGGAGGTTTACATTTGAGGCAATAATGGAAGTCTTAAATGACAATGTCCCATTTATTCAGCAGTCAAATCACAGAACCTGCAACCACCCAGTACTACCGAACCCAGAAAAGGTTATCTAAAGATGTTCACACTAATCTTCAACTCCTATGGTAAAAGATGCAGCAGTAGGTAAAAACTACTCTTACTGACACTACTGGAATCATACCTGGACAATTCAAGAACGACTTACATGTGAGAAGAATAAGAAATTCCAATAGGCAGAAATTAGGAAGAACACTTTCAAATACAAGGAAAAGCAAGAGCATAGGTAATGTAGTAAGTGCACACGCTGAGTTCAAGGAATGGCATGTATTTCAATTCAAGCACAGAATATGCATGAAAGAGGTAAAAACAACTCTTGTGATAAGTTAGAGTGGGCTTTGGCTGTATCTCAATGTAAGTTATCCCTCAAATGTACTAACTGCCAAGTTTCCATATATGTTTTCCAATTCAGCCAGTATTTTTTTCTAGTGAAATTTTAATATTACATTCATATAGAAAAGTGCACAAATCTTAAGTGTATGGCTTGATGAATTTTCACAAAGTGAACACACTCCTGTAACAACAGTAAGATTTTTTTTTTTTTAAAGATTTTATTTATTTGACACAGAGAGAAAGCACAAGTAGGCAGAGAGGCAGGCAGAGAGAGAGGGAGAAGCAGACTCCCCACTGAGCAGGGAGCCCGACGTGGGGCTCGATCCCAGGACCCAGGGATCATGACCTGAGACGAAGGCAGCCGCTTAACCGACTGAGCCACCCAGGCGCCCCAACAGTAAGATTTTTTAAAAGATGAACACTACCAGCACCCAGAAACCCCCACCACAAAGCTACTCTTGTAGACATAAACTCTATCTTGATTTCTAACACCAAATGTTTGGCTCATTTTGAACTCTGTATAAATGGAATCATGCAATCTGTACTCTGTGATTGGCTTCTTTAACTTGACAGTAAGTTTGAGGTTCATCCATGTTGTTGCATGTAGTTGTAAGTTTGTTCATTCTTACTGTATTACAATACTCTATTATATAAATATAGCACATTTAGAATGTATAATTAGAATTAAGAACTGAATTTATATAATATTTAGATAATAATTATAATTAGACAATGAGAATTACCATTCTCCTACTGATGAGCACTGAAATAGTTTCAGTTTTTAGCTACATAAATAGTGCTGCTATGAATATACTTGTTAAAAACTGTGGTGTGCTGGAGCTAGCTCAAACTGGTTCATGAGAACCCATTGTTAAACTTTCAGGAATTTTGTGAGTCAACTGCAAAACAAAACCACTATTAAATATTAAATTACATAATCTTACAAATAAATACAAGATACTTATAACAAATGCAATATATACTCATCCCTTCCAAGTTATTTTACCATATTTTACTATTATCTATGCACTTAGGGTTATTTATGTCTATTTTATCTGTATGGTAGAAATATTATATAATGATGGGAAACTATATCTGTTCCCAATTGTGTTCAGTGACATTACATTGGTAGCTTGAAATCAACCATGGCTTTTTACATGAGCATCTACTCCATGGAAATTGGCAAAACCTACAAATTAGGGCTTCAATTATTGTTTTGTTAAGATAGTCTAGTCTTAAAGTGATATAAAACTGTTATACAGATTAAATTTAAAAGTGTGCCTTGGGGGTGCCTGGGTGGCTCAGTCGGTTAAGCGTCCAACTCTTGATTTCAGCTTAGGTCATGATCTCAGGGTCCTGGGATCAAGCCCTGTGTCCAGCTCCGCACTCAGCGTGAGGTCTGCTTGAGGATTCTCTCTCTCCCTCTCCCTCGTCCCCTCCCCCACTCCTGCTTGCGTGTGTTTTTAATGAATCAATAAATCTTAAAAAAAAAAAAGCATGCCTTGCCTGTAGCTGTTACACTGTGAAAAAAAGCATGTAATATTAGGGAAATATTTTTCCAGCATTTGAAAGCTCTAATCCAAGGCACTCACCTATTAGTGAAGTTTGGACAAATGTTTTTGTTGTCTCACTTTTATCTTACTGTTAACATAATGAAAATATCAACCATTATTCACATTACAATTGACAAGGTCAATTGTAACTACAGGAAAGCTATGGATTCAAGGAAAGCTATGGATTCAAGAGTTGAGCAAAAATCAATAAGTATTCTATGAGAGTCCATAGGTTACATGAAATTTACTATAAAGAATATTGTGTGTTTTATTATTTGGAACTGTTGTATATTCAACTTTAATGGATACTTCCAGTTTTCAAAGTGGTTAATGTTAATTTATACTTCTACTGGCAACGTGTGAATATTCCAAATGATCCATGTCTTCTGTATGTAGTCAGTATTTTGCTTTCTAAAATATTAGCACAAATAATGTATTGTCTAACACTGTATAGTTGTAGTCCAATTTCAATCCCACCATTCAAGTAAAATTATAAAAAAAAAAATTGGTCACCCAAAATCTCAGACTACACACACGACAGTAAAGAGTTACTTTGCATTCACCTTTAGTCCAGTGGTTCTCAACTGGATTATTTTCATCCTCTAGGGAACTTTTGGCAAAGTCTGGAAACATTTTGGTTGTTAGAACTGAGCAGGTGCTGCTACCATCTACAGGTTAGAGGCTAGGGATGCTGCTAAAACATCCTACAATGCACAGGACAGTCCCCATAACAAAGAATTATCTGACCCAAAATGCCAATAGTTCTGAAATTGAGAAATCCCACTCAAATGAACCAATCCTTTATTAAACACATATTCTTGCCTGGGGTAAAAAGAAAAAGAAGAAAGTAAGAATGGATTGTCCTAGGTAAACATAACTGCACTAGATGAACAACTGAGTGCATATGCTTATTGTTAATTACATCCAAGGAATCTGCATAATGCATAAAAAGCACCAATATGTTATCTAAACAATCAAAGATTACAATATTTTACATCTCATAAGAGAAGAAATTCATTTTGCTCTTACATAAAAGACCACTGAATGATAACGGAATCTGAATTCAAAATTATTTTTAAAATTTTTATGATTTTCTTTTCTAAATGCCTACTGTCTTTAGGTTAATATGGCAGAAAAAGAAAAGAATGGAGGGGTGCCTGGGTGGCTCAGTCATTAAGCATCTGCCTTCGGCTCAGGTCATGATCCCAGGGTCCTGGGAACGAGCCCCATATGGGGCTCCCCGCACGGCGGGAAGCCTGCTTCTCCCTCTCCCATTCCCCTTGCTTGTGTTCCCTCTCTCGCTATGTCTCTATCTGTCAAATAAATAAAATCTTAAAAAAAAAAGAAAAGAAAAGAAAAGAATGGAAGTGGAAAAAAACACACAGAAAAATCAAAGGCTATTCCATTAAACCTTCATTTCAAATATGATGTTACTTAAGTAATAATATTTACTTAAATTAAATTGGTACTTCTGTTGATAATAAAAAATGAGGTCACTTTCTTTCAGTATGTTTCCCATGCTTGAACATGGAATACTAAAAGCATGTCTAGAAATAACTAATAGTCAAAAAGAACGGCAAAACTCATTTTGTTCTTTATTAAAACCATAAAATATTTTAAATCCTTCCAATTGAAATTTCTTTATTAATATTTCTAAATGTACCTTTCCCCTCTTAAGAAAAAATATTCCCATTAAAAATTTGTGGTTGGTAGAATACACAGTGAGCTAAGGTTATGGAGGCCAAAGTAGAACGTGAAAAGTTTTAGAACATTATTATGAAATTAGTTTTACTCTCTGCCTCTTAAAATCCAAAGGGAGGAATAAATCTCATTTAAGAGATAACGACAATTCAAGCAAAATTTTGTCATATCACCAACAAATAAGTTTTATGTAGTTGGTGATTTTTCAATGATAAGAGCTGATTTATGTGATAATAAATCTTATTTGCAAGTAATCAAAAAAGTATATTTGTTGAGTATAACCTTTGCCTAGTGGTAAAATATGATCACTACATGTTGAATGCTATAAAAGAAAAATGAATACTTTGGACCATAACTATATTCATTCTTTTATTCCCTTCATAACCATAATTCTGTTTTCAACAAATTCAGAAGAGGAATGTCATTATGGGAAGAGAAAAAAAAATTAATATACAGAGTATTGACTATGTTTTCTTCAAATCTATACAGAACAAGTAATCACCAATTGTTTTGCTTGCTTGCTTTTTAAAAATTTTTTATTGTTGTTAATCACCATACATTACATCATTAGTTTTAGATGTAGTGTTCCATGATTCATTGTTTGTGCATAACACCCAGTGCTCCATGCAGAACGTGCCCTCTTTAATACCCATCACCTGGCTAACCCATCCTCCCACCCCCCCTCCCCTCTAGAACCCTCAGTTTGTTTTTCAGAGTCCATTGTTTCTCATGGTTCATCTCCCCCTCTGATTTCCCCCCTTTCATTCTTCCCCTCCTGCTATCTTCTTCTTTTTTTTTTTTTCTTAACATATATTGCATTATTTGTTTCAGAGGTACAGATCTGAGATTCAACAGTCTTGCACAATTCACAGCGCTACTGAATTTAAATTGGTGTAAAAGCTAAATAAGTAATTATCCATATAGTTATGGGTCCTTCATCCCATTCTCTACCTATTACAATTTCTTTAAATTCTTTCATATGTAAGTAGTTCTTGAATTTAGGATTTCAATAAGAGTAGTTTTTACCTACTAGTATTATTATTTTTTACCATGTAAGACTTGAGGCATCAGATACTAGTATGAATATGGTTATATACACTTTTCTGGATAAGCAAAAACTTGGAAACTAAAATCAAGGTTGGGAATTTCTATAAAGACTAGGCTAAAAATAAATTCAATTCATTTTCAAAAATCATGTCTCATTCTCTATATAACTTATGACAGCAAATCTTGAATGATTTCATGAATATGTAGCCTTATGAAAATTATCAACAAATTGCTCCATTTTTCAATTTGTGTTTTCTCTTCATATTGCTAGCATCTGAATGAGTGGTGTTAGCTGCACCAAAGAAGAAAATATTCTCAGGAAAGAAAAGCAGTTTTTATTTCATCTGAGTGAACCTATGTTGCCAACAGACAAAAACAACTACACCTCCCAAAGAATCATTCACAATAAGATACAAAGCTAAGAAATTACTTTTACTAATGCTAAGATTAACATTCACAGTAAGATATTAAGCTAAAAAAACACTAATACTAAAAAATGGGTAACTTTCCTACCAAATCATCTGTTATCAATGCATCTTTGATAAAACATGTCACTCAATGAATAAAGGGTTTAGGTCAAGTTTTCACTGATTGTTTTTTATAACAATATATAAGAAAGATTTCCATATTCATTATTCAGCTGGAGGCTTATAAACTCTGTCTTGTATATACTTGAAAACTATCAGTGCAACAAAGACATCTAAGCATGCCTTCTCATTTCAGTAAAAGAGAAAGGAATAGCTAACTAGGCTAAATAACTTTTCTAAGGTTCAAAGCAAGTTAGTAAGAGAAGTAGGTCTACAAGCCAAGGCTGTATTACAACGTTATTTCCAGATATAACTTTACAAGAAGCAATAGGAGGTATCAGAAGGATGGCAGAGTGAGCTAAAGGCCTAAGAACTGTTCTCCTAGGATAAATAATGTTTAAGAAATGCAAATGCGATGAGAAATAGCAAATGAGATATTCCTTATCCTAGCAGGAATGTATGTATTCCTTCTAACAAAGAGGTTATTTCCTGAAGCCTGCTTCCTCACTCCCATTTAACAGTTCACCAACAACTATGCTTCTCAATCATACTTTCCTTCCCAATCCATACGGCTGACCATCCTAACATCTAACTTATGCCTTTATAAACAGAAGGTATCTATTTAACTAGATATGTACTGTTTACTCCCTACCAGCTCTTCTCATTCAAATATGCTCCTACAAAACATTTACTTATACCTATCTGGACATGGGTGAGCCTATGTAGTGCCTGAAATTTTTGAATTAGGACATATGTAGTAAATGAAAAGCTGTTGAATGTGTTTGTGTTCCAGGTGCTTCAGTAGTTCTGCATTTCCAATTAATAGCAACACTTTAGTATAGCAACCTTCTCTCTCCATTCCCGAAGCAATTAGTGATCTCTTAACGAATACATTAATACAAAAAGAATTCAATATTGACATCATCTCTGTGATAGATCTTTTGTAAAACAGTTATGTTTTTGTAATTAGGAGGAAATTTCAATATTAGAAGGAAAATAGAAAAAATGAGATTAAGTTTTGAGAAATAAAACCAAAATTTTCCTATAGTTTGGTTTCTTAAAGTGGGCATGCCTGTGTCATTAAAAAATTATTATAATAATAGAATCTATGGAATCAATCTAAGACCTAGGAAGACCAATTCAGACCATCTAGTATGCCACCGTCATTAAAGAAATAAGAAAACTATTTTCATTTAAAAAAATACACACACACACACACACATACATTCTCTATGATGCAAATTTCAAAAGTTAAAAGTAGCAGTCACTGCTTTGGGAGAGAAGAGCATCAACAATATTGCGAAATATATTAAATGTGGAATGTGACCATATTAAATATCCATAAATTTGATCTCTTTTCTACAACATTATGAAGTCAACAGACTTCATCCAACTAAACACAATGTTTTTCTGTCTCAGTGTAGGTTTTCTAAGACCTTTTCAACTGCTATTCACATTTTTTTCCATTACCTAATGAGCTCCTTGCTTAGTAGCCTTTCAACAAACACACTAAAAGAAAAGGAAATACAAAAGTAAAAGCAAGTTAAATCACAGTATAAGTTAATCTGCATGACATTAGGAGATACATTAATGTTAGGATTAGTTATGCTTTTTCTTGCAATTTTATAACAAGGGACTTAGGCTTACCACAAAACTAATTCTTCAAAGTGTCTGCATGACCCAACATGTCTCTTGTTGAAACAGAGGGATATGATGGAGAGAGTCAGAAAGTGGGATCACAGGCACTTCATGTTTAAAATGAGATTCTCAACTTTCTCAATGTTAAAAGATCACTCCTCTTCAGTACTCCTCAACTCAGTTAATATTACTACCGTCTCCCCTATTACACAAGTCAGAAACCCAGCTATTGTATTCGATTCGTTTCTTTCACTTCCCACATATAGTCAAATCATTGTAATAGGCTTATGTATCTCTCGAATTCTATACAAGCTCACTGGTTCCTCAGTTCATTAAACTATTTTTGCTCATATATGTTACTTCAATAGTATATCACCAGTCACTGAATCTACTCTTCTGAATTAGGCCAGAATTAATTTTCCAAAACACAAATCTGACCATGTTATTTCCACTTTTAGAAACTGCTCAATGCTGTTCCATAATTCTAAAGACAATTTACAAATACTGTAAGTGGACACATCAGTCCCTGATGATCTCTGCAGACCTAGTCTTATATTCTCTCTCACATCAGACTCAATGTTCAAGCTTTATTCAACTAAAACTTCTATCTAGAATACCTCTCCTTACCTCCAAGTGCTTACTCATACTTAAGGATTTCATGTAAATAACCCTTATTCTGGGATACTTCTGCAGAGAAGGCCTTGAGAGATGCTTTCAATAGGGGCACCTGGGTGGATCAGCCGGTTAAGCATCTGCCTTCGGCTCAGGTCATGATCTCAGGGTCCTGGGATCCAGCCCCGTGTTGGGCTCCCTGCTCAGCAGGGGAGTCTGCTTCTCCCTCTCCCTCTGCCTCCTCCCCCCACTCATGCTCTGCCTCTGCCTCTCAAATAAATAAATGAAATCTTAAAAAAAAAAAAAAAAAAAGAGGGAGATGTCTTCAATATGTTAACCCATGGTACCCTATGCTTACAGTTTTGGGTCATATTTGGTACTGTACTGAATTTGCCTGTATCCCCCATTAAACCACAATATCTTGAGGACAAGTACTATGTTTTATTCACTACTGTATCTCCCTAAACTTAGAATAGTGCTTGGCCCTCAATAAATACTTGATGGATCTATAGATGAATTAGAAGACTGATGGATAGATATAAGGATGGATTTCACAGGGTAGGAAGATTAGAACAAAATCTTTGCCATTAACAACTTTGAGTTTTCAAAACAAAATCATTTTCAGGATGCTTATGTTTCTACTTGCTAGGTGTAGTTACCCCTGAGGAATGATACTACAAGTCTATCTACGTCCCCAAGGCACTGCCAATACCAACTTAATCCCATGTCCTCTGGGTCCTTAGAATAGTTGGATTATATGCATCCAGAAAAATAACTGCCAATACAACTAGATGCCAGAAGAAACCCAGTCATACTGTTACAGGAATAGGTTAGAGAGTGGCAGGATTTAGAGAGAAAAATGGAGAAAATAAACCAAAAACAAAACTAAACACTAAATAACTACCATCTCCACCTTCATTACTATTAACATTTATTAAGTACTCATCATGTGGCAGTTATACATGAGCTTGTACACATCATGTTCCTATTTATGTACAGGAGAGCTGATATCACATACTATTGTCTTTTAATAGATTTAACATAAGGAATGGTGTCTGCCAATAAGCCATCACATTTTTCTCTTTTGCTAATGGAATTCCTTTATCCCTCCATCCATGAAAGAAAAAAAAAAAAATCAGCTTCATGTATAGTGGTAAGTGCTTTTCATACATTTTTTCATTTAATCTTCAGGATAATTCCATGAGTTTGGTATGACTATTACGATTACTTTGTGGATTAGTAAACCAAGATTGAACAATTCAAAACACTTCACCAAATCAAACACAATAGTTACAAAGCTAAAACTGGTAACTAGGAATGTTTAACACCAAAGCCTATGTTCTTATCTACTAAACCATACTGCCAGACAATGGTAGAAATGTATGTCCTGCCTTCAGTGAGCTTGCAGTTTAGTAACAAGCACACCCATAAAATTTTAGAAAATGGGACTGCTATTATTAGGCAAGTTGTTACAGTTACAGCATGGTGCGATATATCTTAAAGAACGTAATAGGATATTTCCCAAAGCTACAGTATTTAGGAGTTTTAACTATCTCACCTCTGTACATTAACAAACTGAATTGCAGAAGCTCAAGATAAGATAATGTTGTGGCTTTCTTCTAAATGCTTTTTAAAGACAATTCCTAATATTAAAATCATTTGTCTTAAAACAATTCAAGTATATGTAAATGTAAGGAAAAAAGACTATATAAGCAACAATATTTGAGCTAACAAAAAAGTTCTCCGGGGATCAAAAAGAAAAAAAAAAAAGAATTAAGACTATACACAATACTATTTATTATATATATAATTTCTTGGAGAAAGCAATCTTAAATCCCACAACCTATGGTATTTATACAGATTAGAGCATCCTGAAGCACACATTATAAGACGTCAACACAATTCATGCCAATTTTTCTCTCTCCTATAAAACTGTTTCTCTACTATGCCACAACAAAATGCTTAAATAAAATGATGCACCTGAAGTGTAAAAATAAAACTTCTAATAGACAAGCTCTAATAGTTAAACTCCTCTAGCTAAATAAACTAATCCATTTAACTTAGTTATCATAAAATACAAACACTACACTTGTTTTTCATTTTCAAGATTAAATTTTATCATTTTATTGGACCAAAAAATAAAAGAAGTCTTAGGACTAGGTCAATATTTTTAATTGTTTATATAGTACTGACTACCTCAAATTACATATCTTCTACAATGGACTCATGGCTTTAAACTTGTTAATTTATTGTTGTAAATGCTTTCTACACAACCCAATTTTTTTCTCTAAAGTGAACACTGCAAATGGCCTTGGATGGGCAACAATGAAAAAGCAACACCATTTATTAACTTTGTATATAAGTTATCCTCCACTGGGATTCCTTGGAGGGGAAGAGGATATCTGAATCTTACCATACAGTGCCACAGGCAGAAAGTGAGAAAAAACAAAACAGTTGCATCCTGGAGGAAGATAAAATGCCTGCAGCAGCAAATGACCTACTACATACCTTTGCATACAGGCTTTGATGTTATAATTTGTTAATTTCTGGGAAAAAAGACAATTACCCAGAGCTTAAGTTTGTTCTGATAGAAGTGTTTAACTTCTTTAAGTTTTTGATCACAAACAATACAAACTGTTCAAAACGGCAGTATGTTTTCAAATCATTACAATACTAAGTAAATGTGCATGAAAAGCTCAATGGAAAGATATTTTCTTACTGTCAGAACACACAAACTGAGAAGCACATTAAACTTTCCTTAAAAAGTTTAAAAATATTCTTGGCATGTGTTTGTCTGGATAAATGTTCTCTTAAATATTTTCAAGACCAATTCTTGTTAGAGAAGATAATTTTATTCAAATACACAGCTCATAGTATAAATTAAGTAAGTAAGCAAGTACTCATTTCCCAACAGAATTGACAAGTCTTTCAAATAATAGTTTATTTTAAAAAAGATGCTACTGGGTTAGTAATCTTGAATTTTAACATACACAGATACTTGTAGGTATGTAGGCATGTGTGTTGTATATATGGTATAATCATGGATATTTTCAAAACATATCTATTTTTAATAATAAAGAAATAAATTGATCCTTATTAAAGTGAGTTATTATTTAACATCCTGTGTTCAAGCTGCACCAGAAAAGGAAAACATCAATGCTTACATATATAGCTCATATCTCAAATAGTGTCCTTTTTTTTTTTTTTTTAAAGGATTCCTCCATTTCTTTTAGAGAGAGTGCAAGGGCGGCAGAGGGAGAGAGAGAATCCTCAAGCAGACTCCCCACTGAGTACAGAGCCTAGGACACTGAGATCACCTGAACCAAAATCAAGAGTCGGTAGCTCAACCTACTGAGCCACCCAGGCGCCCCAGCATCCTTCATTTTTATTTCTTTTTAAAGATTTTATTTATTTATTTGACAGAGACAGACACAGCGAAAGAGGGAACACAAGCAGAGGGAGTTGGAGAGGGAGAAGCAGGCTTCCCGCAGAGCAGGGAGCACGATGCAGGGCTCGATCCCAGGACCCTGGGATCATGACCCGAGCCGAAGGCAGACGCTTAATGACTGAGCCACTCAGGCGCCCCTAAAGATTTTATTTATTTATTTGAGAGAGAGAGAGAGAGAGCACATGAGCAGGGAGTAGGGGCAGAAGGAGAAGCAGACTCCCTGCTGAGCAGGGAGCCCGATGTGCTCAATTCCAGGAACCCGAGATCACGACCTGAGGTAAAGGCAGACGCTTAACCAACTGAGCCACCCAGGCACTCCACCTCCTTCATTTTTTTTTTTAATTATTATGTTATGTTAATCACCATACATTACATCATTGGTTTTTGATGTAGTGTTCCATGATTCATTGTTTGTGCATAACACCCAGTGCTCCACGCAGAATGTGCCCTCTTTAATACCCATCACCAGGCTAACCCATTCCCCACCCCCCCATCCCCTCTAGAACCCTCAGTTTGTTTCTCAGAGTCCATAGTCCCTCATGGTTCGTCTCCCCCTCCGATCACCCCCCCTTCATCCTTCCCCTCCTGCTATCTTCTTCTTCGTTTTGTTTTTTTTTTTTAACATATAATGTATTATTTGTTTCAGAGGTACAGGTCTGTGATTCAACAGTCTTACACAATCCTTCATTTTTAAAGAAGTTTCCAATCTCTATATGTAATCATAAAGACAATTTAATAGAATTGTTTCAAATAGGCATAAGGATCACAACTTAATAATAAAATTGTTTTAAAAGCCTCACACTATTAAATATGCTAAAAATGTAAAAATTATAATAAAAGCAATGGCTTTCATTATCAAAAGGAAAAGCAAAGTTGAACTGCTTACATGACAGTACTTTCCCTAATTTTCTTAAGTTTCTTTCAAAGACATACTTATATTTTCACCGTGTTACTACAGAAATAAAAGGCCAAAGGAAAGCTTCTTACAAATACTAATTTTCTTATGATATCAAGATTGGAGTTTTGATTTATAAAATATTACATTGTGAAATAACTTATTATCATTCAGAATTTATAGCATATATGTTCATTATAATTTAAGCTCCAGGTAACAAATAATAACAGTTTCCTCTGCTGTGCCATTTCTAGATGGCCTTCCTAACCTAAATTGGCCTAAATCTAATGATCTTATAAAATTAAATGTGAATGACCCTAAAACTATGTCGATTTTTTTAAACTGCAGAATGTATACCTGACATAATACTACTTCTGTGCTTTTTGTTAACATAATGCTATGTGTGTTTTCTAAAAAGATTTTATTTATTTATTTGAGAGAGTGAGCATGAGCAGGGTGAGAGGCAGAGGGAGAAGCAGACTCCCCGCTGAGCAGGGAGCCCCATGTGGGGCTCCATCCCAGGACTCCGGGATCATGACCTGAACCGAAGACAGACACTTAACCGACTGAGCCACCCAGGTGCTCCAACTTATGTTTTTTATTACTTTTTATTAACACCCTACTACTTGGGCCTTTTAAAATGAATACTACTGGAAGCCTTCTTCCACAGCCTTCAAGCTTCAAGAGGCATATTCATCCTTGTATATATGTTTCATAAACAAGGTACCATCTCCTTTACAATAATGATTATAAACACAAAGCAATAACATAGATTCTAAGATTGTTGATATCTGAATGCATGCTTGACAGTACGGGATAACTAATCAGTTATTCATATTTGGAGTAAACTGATAAGAGTTTATTTATTTTAAAATATAAAAGTACATGATTCTAAACACACAGAGTATGCCAAAGTATTCCATCTAATTCTTATAACACCTCACTATAAATTTTAAGTGGTGATTTGTTTTATGTCCAGGAAAACAAGACTATATTCTATGTAAAAAAAAAAAAAGAGTTAAAATACTGGCCTATTACTGTCCAGAATTACTGCTGAAATCCAATCTTAATTTTAAAAAGTTATATTGTAAATAAAAGACAATTAATAGGCATCTTTTTCATATTAAATCTTTAAGTCATAATTAGGCATGAGTCAGAATTTCTAATATCATACATAGAAATAGACAACTTATCCAGGATTTAACATTTTAAAATACGCCTTTTACTTACATCATGTAAACAGCTAAATAAAATCATCACCAAAGAGTATCAGAAGCATGAAATGCTACTGAACAACTCCCCTGGAAACTAATAATTATTTACCCTTAAATTCACTTGAACATTATTTTCTTTAAAAATCATATTTTACTGATTATGTAAATATAATTCATTTAATCTAAACCTTGGTGACTTAAACTAACAGTATAAACTACACTTTCATAAACAACCTAACTTCTATAATTTACTACCTCAATTATTTCAAGTAAAAGTTTAAACTATTTCCTATTACTAAAGGCTGATATTCTTTTCATTTTAGTTCTTCTCCTCAAATTAAAGTAACTCAGGGGCTCAACTGATACATGGAAGTAATTAAGTTTTTAAAATCATGTTCAAGATAAATAAAAATATAAAGCTTAAACCTGAAAGAAACCAAAAGTACAGTGAAAAATGCAAAGCTGACTTACCTTTAATCTTTTTTTGTTAAACCTAGGCTACTCAAGAATTGTCAACTAATTATTTCATTTTACTGATGATATTTTTCTCTAGGGAATTTCTTTTAAAAGTTTAACCCCGGAGCAAGTCATGGCTTCTCCTATCTTTGAAAGTGTCCAGAGCATTGATTATAACTGCAGGAGGTGTTACCTTCTACCCAGAGAATCTCACCCTGCACAATCTTACACATTCTCTGACTCCCCAAACAGCTTTGATTCAGCAATTCAAACTGCTTCAGCTGATATTAAAGGAGGAACCACAGAAAAGGGATCAGCAGTTATAACAGAATAAAAAGGGGAAAACACAGATCCTGGATACAGTAACACAAAGTTCAAGAGTAAAGCAGACTTGAAAAAGACATCAGAATGACTCAAAAAAAGAACAACATGACAGAAATTAAACAAGTTTTTTTTATGTTTGCGTTCTATGCATTTAAACTCACCTCAACCTCCACTAAAATTCTGATCATATACAAACCCCAATGTTTTTGACATAATCTCAAAACCCACACCCTCTCTTTCTGTTTCCAGAGTCACTTCTTAGGTAGCCAAGGGAGCGAAAACAAAACAAAACAAGAACAAAAAAACACACAACAGAATTCAAATGTGCATGTAATTGAGAAACAGAAAGATCAAGTCATAACCAAGTTATAATTTTGGGCAATATTTTTTCATGTAAAAGGGGTACTTAGTTGTTTTAAAATCCAGTATTTTTTCTCTTGCACTTAGTGAAAAAGTCTACTTTAAGTTACTTGATGTCAGGTATAATATAGGTAGAAAACAGATATTAAGGATAAGAGGCCTTGTAATATTTTTCTTGGGATGATGTGAGAATATCCAGATGCTCTATGCTGTTATACTTCACTCTCTACTTTGACTACAGAAAGAACTTCAGTATATGCTTAATTAATTAGTTCAGTACTAGAGAACTGATGCAAAGCGCTCTCACAGAATAGCTTATTCACATCTATCTCAGAAATAGTGACCAAAATTCCAGAGGTAATTGGATTTTCAAAACTGGATGTGGTTTTTTTCCCAATTCAGTCATGACAGGGCCAGAAGGTAATGATATATCTGCCATGATGCAACAAGCAGACCTGTCTTCTGTCAAGAGTTGAAATCATAAAGGAATAAGCTGTCATTAACAACCTCTCTCCAAACACTAGAGCTGTCAGTTCATTGTTTTCTTTTGCTGGCATGGGGGCTAGTGTGCCCTCGTATACCTTGTCAGTTCAGTTATGTGCTAAGCTTTTTTAACCTTTTCTGGAATTCTTGACTTGAACAATCTTTTATGAAGTCTATAATGTAACAGCTTATATTTTCTTTGATTAATACATAGTTTCTCTCAAAGTTTACTTTTAAAATTTGGAATTCGTGCTCTTGATTTCAACCTATAATTTAGTAGTCCATATTTCAAATAGAAAAAAAGAATTAGCAGTTATTTTTTTTTAGTTTGAAATGTAAGTTTTAGTGGTCTAAATTTAGCCAGTCTTTAAGGGGAAAAAATCAGTAATTATTTAAATAAGTGATTTTAAATAATGCATTTTATAATACGAAATTTAAGCTCTTTTAGAAACAGTTAAATGAATAACTACAATATAGTAGATTTCATGAATGTTATTTTTAACAATTTTTAACTAAATTATTATCTTTTTAGTTATTAAAATAATACCCGCTCAAAGTAACAAAAAAAGAGAGAGAGAATTAAATAGAAAAACTGAAGAAATAAAAGTAAAAGAAAAAAGTTCATGGTTTCTTGCACAAATTTCCAGCAACATCCATGTATACCCACATATGTATGGAGGTGTATGTGCATACAAGTGTAACTACTTTTGAACAAATGATCTCATTCTTGTGTTTTCATCTGATAACTCTTGGACATCATCCTATATGAATGAACATACATACACACACATACAACTCATTCTTAATAGCTACATAATTTTTAATGATATGAATATACCGTTATTTAATCAAATAGTCCCCTACTGATGGATAGTTAGGTATCAGAAGTTTCTGTGTTATTACAAACTGCTTTGATGAGCATGCTTGTATGTATACCTTGTGTACTGCTCTAGTGTAAATTACTACAAATGGAATTTATGGTCAAAGGTTAACAAGCACATTTCATTTGGGGCAATACAACTAAACTGCCACTAAAAAGATTGCTTCAAATTACATTCCCAACAATATCCAAACTTGGTATTATCATAAAACTTATTACCAATTTATCTGCCAATCTTATATGTTGAAAAATGATACCTTATTTTAATGAGCATTTCTTAAATCCACAAATCTTTGAATTACTATCAAAAAAAGCATCGAAGCCTATAAGTCATTTAAACAAAGATATACTTAAAAATGTTTTGGAGGTCTCTGAGACCTTAAGCATACATCTGCTGAACTATATTCTGCTTGTACTATATAAATACTAAATAATATCCCAAAAGTTGCCAGATGGCATTGCTCCAGTTAAAAATAAAACTATACCCTAAACTAATATGGTACTTCTTACTACTATCTACTAATCAACGATACCCATTAGAATCCTCTTAAAATTTCCATGTCACCAACTTTGTAAGTACTTATCCTGAAATAGTAAGACCCTGAAACACTTAGTTGGAAGACTAGGAATTGAAGGCAGGAGTTAAGAAGGTGTTATCAAATTTTATTACTTGAATTACTGAGAAAATACAACAACAAGAAACCACACCCCATTTTAGATAACCATCTATAATGGCTCCATGCACATCTGTGGAAGAAATCCTAATACTGTAATCAATCAGCTTTACAAAATCTGCCTGTCAAAAAAGTGTGTGTGGGGGGGAATCCCAAATGCATTAAGGAAAGAGGAATCATAAGAATAGAAAAGTTAAGTATAGCTACTAAAAGGGAAGCAAACAATTCAAAAACTAGAAATATCTAAATCAACTTTTGAAGTCTGTAATTTATATCAGTCAAGCAACAGTTTATGTATTCTTTAGTTTAGTTGCCTCATAATCAATGATTTTTAAAAGAAAATTCTAAAATATTCGAGTGTGATGAATACTGCTACATAAGGATGTCATCTTCTAATATTTACAAACAGATTTTATTTTACAGAAAATTGCTTTAATGTAATTTGTTTTAAAAAGGTATGAGTTGCAAAGTGACTACCTATCACTGGAACAACCAGATAAAAAACATGTAATTAAAATGCTATACTGAATTCTTTTGATTATCTCCATTCCTTCCACAATTCACACTAAAATTTTAGTTTAAAAAATTTATTACTCAAATTACTGAGTAAAGAAGGGTGGTACTAACCCATAGGGACAAAACAAATCAGAATGGAGAGAAAAGAGGACACAGACATCACTAAATTTTTGGAAGACTGTAAGCTGACAGAACTGGATTGGTACCACAAAGGAAAAAAAAAAATAAGTGCCTGGAGGGAAATAATGACTAGAAGAAAGCCAACTCATCCACAGAATTTCAGAAAAACTCAGAAACTGGGATGCCAGTTATCTTGGAAAGCCTTGAGACTAAAAATGGAGGCATTACTTTTAAGTTCACATAAGGTGCAATTATCCCATTCCTTAAAAAAAGAAACCCCAAACCCCAAAACCAGGTCATAATCTCACGTTATGCAGATAGCCCTATTAAGAGATCAAAGATGTTTCCTTTTGAGAAACATATCCGGAGAAGGACTGGAAGGACAAAAGACCACAGAAGGGGAGGAGAGAGACACAGAACTCAAATCAGGTGTACTCTGCAAAAGTCTGCAAAATGATTCAAAAGACAATTCCATTCCAAAGTATGATAGAAGAACTAAAAATTCTATCTAAAAGATAAAGTAGGTAACCTACCAGAACAAAACTAGAGCAAAAATAGATGGAAAATAAGAAAGCATACACAATTAGACAAAACATTTACAGGCTCAATCCACAACTCCAAAACCAAGATACAGTAATTCTAGAAAAAGAGAAAATTAAAATGATCAAGAAACAACACAAAAAATTTTCTAAGAATTGAGAATCATGAGTTTACTGTACAGATAGAAAGGAATCACCAAGTGCTGAACACAATGAAAAATCAAAAACAAAGATAAAAACACCAAGGCAAAGGAAATTCCTTAAAAGAAGTATGACTAATTTCTTGACACCAGGCAAAAGGAAAAGAAGCTTCCACAGAGGGAACAAAAGGATTCAAGATCAGAATGGTACCAGACTTTTCAATTAAAGCACTGGAAGCTAAAAGACGATGAAACAAAGCCTTCAAGTTTCAGAATGAAAATGATTTTCAACTTGGAATTCTATGCCTACTTGAATTATCAAAATAAAGGGAGCAAGTTAAATAAAGGCATTTTTTTCAAAAATACAAGGTTTCAAAAACTTATCTTGTATTCACTTTTTGATGGCTCCAACAAAATGAGGGCATATATCCAAAAAGGTGGGGTCATTAGATCCAGGAAACAGGAGTTCAAACATAAAGAGACAATCTAAGGGAAGTCCCAGGATGACAGACAGGTAGATAGGCAGGCTTAGAAAGTGACCAGTCAAGACTGGAACAAAAGTCCACAGGGTTCCAAAAGAGAGTTCTCCAGAAGAAGAACAGGAAACTCTGAGATGCTCTCATAAGTTTGACCCTGTAAAAATACTACTGAGAGATAAATCAAAATCTAAATTAACAATTATTGCAAAGAAAATAGAAAAAAAATATCAATTCCATGAAAACAAACTTCAGCAAAAATGAAAAGTAATCACAGTACCTACCTGGATCAGCCATAAACAATATTAAAGTAGTAGTAATATTGTAAAGCTTGATCGCTGATTTAATCCAAAAACTGTGATGATGGGAAAGAGATTCTTGTCTACCATAACAGAAAGTGACTGACAAATCAAAAGACAGTATTATAATTTAATAATATGGATGGAGAGCATACAAGTAACACCAAAAATTATTGAGTGATTATATCTAGGGAACAGAATAAGTGAGGAAGGATTAGCAAAGGATAATCACTATTTTGATATATGCCTTTTGATTTTACTTGACTTTTAGATTACTTGCATGTATCGTCTGATGTTCTGCAGTTTTATTTTAATACATTTGAAGTGTAGATTTCTTTCCATTTGTCTTGCTTAAGCTATGCCATGCTTCAACAATGATTTATGTCTTTACTGTCAGAAATTAATATATTGCTTCTTCTCCCGTTCTTTTCTATTGTTTTTCTGAAACATCTACAAGAAGAATATTAGATTTTATTCTATTCTTCATGACTTTTTATCTATCAAATTTTTTTCTCAGATTCTCTGCTATATTCTGTCTGCTTTACTCCTCAACTCTAGGTTTTAATTTACCCCAGTTCTCTCTTCAGCAGTGTCTGATAGTTGGTTGCCTGACCTGACTTTTGTGATGAATCATTTCCTCATATAATTTTTAGTTTCTGACCAGAAATTCATCTTCACTAGGTATTTACCCTGGGTTGGAAAGTGTTGCTACTGGAAGTTACATGTTTGCTTCCACCTAGTACCCCAAAAGTTTCATTAATTCCGAATCCCTTTTTATATTCATATACCTTGTTTGAGATTCCCACACTTATGTAGGCTGTCTAAATTCAGGCTACAAATCCAAATCCAACTTCAGGGTGCGATCTGTGGCTTCTATTTCCCAAGGGAGGATGTTTATTTACCCCACCTGGCCTCTCTGGCAAATAAACCTCTTTTCACCTTTGGCCATGAACTGATTTTTCTACCCCTGAAAACTCAAAGGGCAGAAACTTCCAGGCCTTAGCTATACCCAAGGGTCTTGGTATTAGCACCTGCCTCTCAAACTCAAAGCTGTAATGTAGACCTAGGGCTTATATCTCATCAGCTATCCCCTTTGGGTTGCTATGCACTAGTGAGATTTAACATTGTGGTTTTAAGTTTTTTTTTGTAGTTAGGCATTTAAAGATTCCTTTTTTATCTTTTGGACATAACTAGATACTTAATATTTTTGTTGTTGCTATGTTTTATCCATTATTCTTATGTGTCTGTTTGTGGAAGGGAGAAATGCATATTAATTAGCTCAGTCCACCACGTTTTAGAACCCAAACTATATCAATTACATTGATAAAAATAGCATAATTTTTAAACTTAGATATAACAGCATGAAAATTATAGTCAAGGCAAGTAATTATGGAAACATCAGATCTTTCTAAATAATCCAGCTATGAGAAATTAGTAAAAATGTGGGCTTAGTGAAGTAATCAGACATCTTACAAAATTATTAAAATCAACAAATTTTGTCACGTTGAATATGAATCAATAGTGTTTTGAAAGTATTCTTCATAACTTAAACTTTACTTCTCCACTGATTTTATTATAAAACATTTCCTAGAACTTCTTACTTTCTGTCATACTAAATATAATTGCCATCAAGTTCTACCTTATCCATTATACCTAGAGCCTGAGAAGTATAAATAAACTCTCAACCAGTCCAAAGAGTGTTACCTACCCCAAAGGTTCTAGTGTGGTACCCAGATTAGGAGCATAAACATCACCTGGAAGAGTCTTAGAAATGTAAAGTCTCAGGCTCCAACCAGACCCTTCTGCATCAAAATCCCCCCTTGGGACAAGGCAATTTGTGTTTCAACAAGCTCTCCAAGTGATTCTGATGCATGGAAAAATTTGACTATAGACCAGTGGCTCCCAAACTACTCTCCATAAAACTTATTGATTGAGTACATCTCCATCAGTCAAAGCCTGGACAGGGAGAGATCAGAGAGATGCCTAGCATGCAAAATTTAAGGAGGTACTCACTCTCGGGGTCCTACAGATACTGCACAACCCTGAGAGTGACAGACTCCTTAAATTCTGCACCCCTGTTCTACACCTGTAATTAGTAATTAAATGACTTTAAGTAGTGTAATGACTTTTCTTTCCTTGCCCATTTTACAGAGACCAACTGAAATGCCTAAAAAGATACACATGAGAAAAGATCAGAGAAGAAACATGTATGAGTAACTCTCAAACTGCACAAACACTGAATAATCAGTACTTGGCTATATCATGTACTGTTTCTTACTCCAAGTAATGTATTATGCAATGAAGACTGTTAAACACTAAAAATATGAGCTATGGCAACCTCAGAAGCACTGTAGGGATGTATCTGATATGTACTATTTCTTCAACATCAAATCTTAATAAACTTTTTATAATAGGGCGCCTGGGTGGCTCAGTTGGTTAAGCGACTGCCTTCAGCTCAGGTCATGATCCCAGGGTCCTGGGATCGAGCCCCTCGTCGGGCTCCCTGCTCTGTGGGGAGCCTGCTTCTCCCTCTCCCACTCCCCCTGCTTGTGTTCCCTCTCTCGTTGTCTCTGTCAAATAAATAAATAAAATCTTAAAAAAATATATCTAAAAAAAAACCCAAAACCTACTTTTTACAGAACAGTCTGCTCGGAGGCAGGGTTCTACTGATGGGAAAAAGTTTTAACCTTATAATGCGATGAATTCAATATTAGGACCTTTAATCTTATCCTAAAAATCTGCAAGAGATATAGCAGAAAATTTTTTTTTGAGCTGTGCAAGCAGGAAAGTTTATTAGTGAGAGTGGGTGAGCTTGAGGGACAGCTGCCATAGCAGACATACTATTAACAACACTGAGTAGAGATCATATGGTCTATACTGAGAAATATCAGAATTCAGTTGTGATATGAAAAACTGACAGATCACAAAAAATAGGAGTAGTGCTCCCACTCTTTTGTAAACTTTGGAAACATTTCTTTAAATACAATTTTAGAACCAAGTCCACAAAATAAAAATAGAGCTAATCTGATTAAAAGGTAAGGATGAGACAGCTTTTCTCCTCCCAGTCTTCCTCTGCCCGCTTCCTAGAATACCACCCCTTTCCCACCAGTGTCCTCCCACCACACACAAACACACGGTAGCCCTGGAAGAACCACCACAGAAACACCATGAAAAGGTAAAGCCAAAGTAACAAATCACTTTATCTAGATTAAAAAGAGATATCCATTTTTAAATATTCATCATGTAGAAATTTACCACAATAAAGTTCATATCCAGTTTTTTATAAAGAGAAAAAAGTATATCAGTTAAAATTTTAAGTATACAACACATAAATAATAAATACACTAAATACTAAAGTACTAAGAAATCAGCTGATTTTTTTAAGGAATCATGAGTTGCTATTATTGAGAAAAGCAGAAAACAGTCAAGGCAATGAAATGCTGTTAGTTTCTAAACACTACACTTCTACTTATAAGAACAAAATGCCTGACTAGTCTAAATTTACTGACAAACTTCCTCCCTCTTGTTTGGGATATCAACAGATAGTTTGTTCAAGATGTTTAGCATGACTTATCATACTCTTTCATCTTGAAAAATCTTACATAACAATAAAATATTCTAAAATAGGAAAGGCTTAGTTGATCTAGTAGCAGGAACAATATAATTACATACAGCATTTCACCAAGCCCTCATATGTACAAACACATGATTTTCTTTACTAAGTTATATTTTCAAATATACACTGTACTGTGATCACATTTCACATGTAATGTTCTTAATCACTGATAGGATCTCTTATAACCACAAACTGTGTCAGAGAGAAAGTTCATTTCAGTATTTATAGTTGGAAATATAAATGTTTAAGTAATACAATATTTTATGTGAGTTACCTCAATCTAAATATTTACTTAAATTCTACCAAATTTTACTTAAATTCTACTAAAACTGCACTGCTGACATTTGCAACCAATCAAAAGTAATGTCTTGTGTTCTTTGCATATTCATGAACACTGAAAAAAAAATACACAATTAACCTAAGAAATTCTACTTGAAGCATTTTAAGGGCCTCAAAAACTATTAACAAAAATATACTCTAAGAGCTGTATTGGGCCTTAATTTTATCATTTCAGAGGTAAAAGAGCAGGGAACTTATCTTTGACCTTTGAAATCATCAATGTATCAAGCAATCCTCCCATTGTAATTACAAAAATGTAATAATGTAGCTCTTATAAAGCATACATACACATATATTCCTAAACAACTTTAAGTTCTTATATGAAATCTTTTTTTACAAAACACTTTTTTCTGAAGAAAATCTCTATTCATATTTGAAAGAAACCTATACTTTGCAAAATTTGGCTGTTCACTGAACATAAGAATGACACAGTATAATTAACAACATAATAAAATAAAATTAGAAAAAAAAAAAAAGAATGAGACAATAAAAAAAAAAAAGCCAAACATTAAGATGTTAACAATGCTAGGTCAAAAACAAACAAACAAACAAACAAAAAAGAAAACAAAAAACAAAAAAACAAAAACAATTTCACTATTATAGGAAAGAAAACCTTGAATACAATTTTAAAATATCAGTTTCTAGAAAGGTAGAATTCAAGTAAGAATAAAGTAATTCAGTAAATATTTCAATTTACCATTTTACAGGCCTTTGTCTAATGCATAAAGCATTTTATTTCTGAGTTCTAGAGTTTTTAAAGAAATGACAAACACTGAGTTATTCCAACTCTTTCTTTTAAACTCTTCTTTTAAAGAATAAGAAATTAATTTCAAGTAGATTTCCTTTAGCTTACAATTTAACTAAATTAGGTAGGCAAAGATTTACAAAAGCACTCTTGATGTTTTTATAAGTATTTTAAATAATATTGATAAGTATTTGGTAATTTAAGTGAAATTTTAAATGATAAATTTAGAATAAAAATATTCATTCAAAGACATTACCTAAATAAAATACCATTTTGTTTTTCATTCTAACTGCAAAATAATGCAGAATAATCTTTCATTACAAATAAAAAAACAATTTAAAGATAAAATTATGTTTAGAATGTACTTTTGAAGAGACAGGATAAAATAATTTATAACACATAATAAAACAGAGCTATAAAATGCCAAAAAAATATAAAAGAAATTGCACTTACATCCATAGCTCTCTTAATAAAAGGTATCTGTGTGCCACTGTCCAGATCTTCATTTATAATAAGCCTTCTAGCCCACTGACCTGCCCTGACAACACCACTACCATGAATTAAAACCATCAGTTTCTGTGGATTTGTCAAAGCATCCTCACTCATAAAGATAAAACTCTTTGGTTCACTCTCAGTGGCATCTACCTGTAATTAAAAAAAAATTAAATAATAAATAAATGTTTTCTGGTCAGGCATAGACATAAATGAGAAAACAACTAATGGTTACCATAAATTACAGAATGGCTATTTCAGAATTATAGTAGTAAAAAAGCTTTAAAAATTAAAATATTCATTAGACATTAACAACTACATATGAGATGGATTAGCATAAAAGACATGATAGTAATAGGACAAACGAATACTGGAAATGCATCTCCCTATATTATTGATAGACTTTTATATTATAATATAGATAAGAATAACTGATTTTTTGAGTGCTTCCTATGGTGTAGATACTATGCTAAATGTTTTAAAAACATTATCTCAAACACAGTCTCATTAAAGTGGTATTATTATTATCTTCATTTATAGATGAAGAAATTGAGGCCTAGAGAGTTTAAATAACTTGCCTAAGATCACAGAACTAGAGTCTATAATTCTATAACAGAAGTATATTGCATCTATAATAGAAAACAGAAAAACCCAACTGGAGCGTATACCTGTTGGAAAATCGTATATTAGCCAGGAATACTACTAAGCTTTTAAAAGACGGGAGAGGGAACTATTTAAAAACTCAATCACCTACTATTCTATGTAAATGATCTTTGAAATTTCATTCATAATTTGAACATAGGCTCATATCACAAGTATTTTATGAAGGAATATTATTTATGTATTCCTATAACTTTATTTTATATACTAAATATTTATAGGATGAGCATTTTTATATATTTTATGTAGTACTTATTTATGGAATGAATATTTTATACATTTTGATTGTACTTAATGTTTAGGTTTAAACCAGATGATGTATGTTTTAGATTTGAGAAACTCAAAAGACTTACAAAAAGATAACTTCCCAACCTTTATACATGACTGATCGCTGGCACTGAATGGTATTCCACATCAGCAGTGGCCAGTAACTGGGAATGGAAGCTTTTGTGCAGCCATGTCAGAGCCAGAAGCTAAAGTCTTGATGGCTGGTAATACACAGACTCACATAGAAAAGTTCAGTCCACATCCTGTGTAATGAAATAGTTCTTCACTTCTTCAACAGTATGTATTCATAAAATTATGAAACTAAAAAATAGACAAAAACTTCAGATACCAAAAAAAAAAAAAAAAATGTCCTGGACCTAAATGTTCCCAGTCACTATTCCTGGGAAGAGAAAAAAATTAAAATTTCTTTAATTCTAAAACAAATAGATCAGTGGCCATTTGTTTAAACAGCACAAAGGGCAATTATTTCAGCAAGAAGAGCACAGCCACAAGGCTTAAAAATATATCCTCTCCTCAGGGAAGCTTTTCCTGACTACCCCATTTAAACTCTCCCCAAGAATTCCCTAGTCCCTTCATAGCATATACCACAATCTAATGTATGTTTTACTTTATAAATTTGTTTATGTAACTGTTTATTAACCATCTCCTCCCACCGCCAGAATGCAAATCCAGGAAGGCATGGACTTTTGTTTGTATCCAGCTACATTCCCAATGTCTAAAAGAGAGGCTGGCACATTGTAGGCACTCAGTAAATAAAGGAATGAATAAACTTTTAGAATAAGGAATGTTATCTAGCATCACCAGTGGCCTCCTTTAAATAAAAGGCATTTAACTAAATAATGTGTCCTCTTAACTTGTTACAATACTTGCCTGGTTCAGAAAGCATATATTGAAGATTAAACTAATATATGACTGTAAAGAATTTTAAAAGAGCTACACAGTGCTAAAATGACATAAGTGTATATTAGTAGTAATTAAGTATGCAGTAAATGAAGTATGAAGTGTAAAACAGTCACATTAGCTTCTCTTGCACGTGATGTCCAGAGTAAGCAAATTATGATGATGACAGCAGGTATGACTTAAGTCAGAGGAAGGGAAATAGATGAGAGATGGGGAAAACCAAATCTGAGAAGAAAAATTCCCTTTTACCTATGAATGTTATATGAAAACAGAGGAATCACTCAATCTAAGAGTATGTCTAAATGTGCACAAATAAAAGTACCTCTTAAAATCATTGAGGCCTTAATGGATCCAGGAATGCTATGGAAATGGACATCTGTTTGTCTTAATAAGAAGAAACCCTGTACCTATAGACTTTCCAGTAGGTGCTGTTCACTATTTCTTTTCTCTATTTGACTAAGTCCCCTGTTACCAAGGAGCTGAGTCAATTTTTTAAGCAATGGAATGTTGGCACTTTAAATTCCATAGTAATCACTTTAAAACTGGAAGAGTGATTAATTTCAGAAGATAAAAATGTGTGTTTTATATTAAAATGCTGTTCAAAAATATTTAAGGGCTGCAAATTAAGGTAGCCATGAATAAATGAATAAAAGTTTTACTTGAACATGTAGAAGAATTGACTTTAAAAACATGATAACGGGGCGCCTGGGTGGCTCAGTTGGTTAAGCGACTGCCTTCAGCTCAGGTCATGATCCCGGGGTCCTGGGATCGAGTCCCGCATCGGGCTCCCTGCTCTGCGGGGAGCCTGCTTCTCCCTCTCCCACTCCCCCTGCTTGTGTTTCCTCTCTCGCTGTGTCTCTCTCTGTCAAGTAAATAAATAAAAAAATAAATAAATAAATAAATAAAATAAAAAAATAAAAACATGATAACATCAGAATATTTAAGGAAAAAAACAATGAAAATGAAAAATGTAGTGGTATTAATGATTAAGGAGTAAGAGCAGTATTTCGGATGGTCATTGGCTTATATTCACCTCAATTTAACACAGAACTCTGAAGTTGGTATCTATAACTTACTCTGTAAAAAGTTAGTACTAAGTTTAAATACTAAAATATGTGTATGAATAAAACATAATTTTCGGCATTAGCTTAAAATGGCTGTTCCAAGGCCATTGTCTTCAAACAGCGCTAATTCCCTAAACTGAGCTTTCATTAAGGAATGCATATAAAAGTCATTGTAGTGCACCACCTAACTTTATTAACCAATCAACTTCAAAGAACAACTGATCAATGAGAACAAACAATTTTTAGCAGTTAACAATTCACTTTAGGATACTCATGAACCCCACTAATTGTGATGATCATTTAAACATGGCTGAATAAAATGAAAATTTATAATCAGGTTATTATGTTAATTTATGTAATTTGAAGTTCTACACAAATGTAAGATACTATAATTGAGAATAATTTGTACATGAGCATATATGTAAGGTATGGAGTAAACATGGGACATGATCATGATCTTTACCATCAAATCATAGGTTTCCACAGGGTGCTGTTATTTACAAAAAGGAAAGGAGAGGAGAGGAGAGGAGAGGAGAGGAGAGGAGAGGAGAGGAGAGGAGAGGAGAGGAAAGGAAAGGAAAGGAAAGGAAAGGAAAGGAAAGGAAAGGAAAGGAAAGGAAAGGAAAGGAGTCTTTCTTTCCTTATTAAATAGTTCAACTATAAAAGTAAAACTTAGTTCGTCATCAGGAAAAAAAAAACTTTTGGTGGTATTCCTATAATAAAAAGAACAACTGTAATACAAAACTGTGATACAAAAACAAAACAAAAAACCACCTTCACTGCTAGCTTTGGGATTTAAGAGAACTCAGGAGAAAATGAATAGTTATAGAAGAAAAATTTCACAATGATATAAAATATAGGATGATAATTTAAGGAGAGACATTAATTTCCTAAAACAAACAGAACAAATTTCAGTTTCTTTTCAGTTTATAAAATCAGGAAATGTTTACTAACCAAAAATGGACATGACACTTACTACAGGTCTCATATAATGTAAAACTTTCTCTATGCTTATTAGCTTTTTTTTTTTTTTGCTTATTAGCTTTATAGTCTAAATTTAAACGAGAGGAAAGTAATCAGATCTATAAAACAAAGTCCTCCTAACCCTAATCTCAAGCTTTCTATAAAGAAAATTAGGGAAACTTAATCATATAACATAATCTATATGGCCAATCATCTTCTGATCTCTTCTGGAAATCTAAGGAATTAAAGGGGGTTTAAAAGCTCCACATAGAAGTATTAAAGAGTTAAATGGCTCAGTCTTAATTGTGTTATAACAATAAACCAAGCTAAGTCTCCTTAAATATTGTTCTTCAAAACCTTTGAAAGAAATAAAATTAGCAAGAAAGGAAGACTGAACAAAAGGAAGAAAAGTTTCCAAGTAAATGAGGGTTAGCCTAGCTATTGTACAGAATAATATTTTATTCACTAGTACATTACAAGCACTTGGAATAGTGCCTGGCAACCTAAAAGACTCTTAAACAAATATTTGTTGAATAAATGATTAACAATGTGACCTCTCATTTGAGCGTATTTATATAAAATTAAACATAAAATAGATTTTCCTTTTAAATATTGAACTTTGGAATTGATTTGTGAGGATAAATATTATTAAAAAATCCTCAAACCCTCCAATTCTTGGTAGAGTAACACTACCCAAGGAATTTAAAAATCTCATGCAAAATTTCATGTAAACAAAGTATTTATAGGCAAAGTTTTGTGCCTTAATTACTTTCATTAAGCCTTCCAGATTTTTATATATCATAAAATAGTTTTCAATTCAGTTATATTGAGTTATCAATATAACTCAAAGAGTTATATTAGGAACAGTAAGGATCATCTAATCTAACACCACCATTGTTTCATAGATAAGATTACTATTTCTTCATTTTTTGATTATATCATGTTTTACATTAAAAATTTTTTTTGTGAATTTGAGACTAAGAACAAATCTCAAACTTTTTCACTCTGAGATGGGAGAATGTACAAAATTTGAAAAGAATGTTCTGCAAGAAAGGGAAGGAGCAATGTTATAAAACAGGAAGCATGAGGAATGAATTTGGAAATGTGTACAGGAAATAACATGGAAATAAAATATATAATTATAAAAATCAGGAAATTAAAGAGACAGTGAATGTCTAGTGCAATATCAAGTACACTGGTTTACTTCAAAAAATACATAAAAATAAATTATACCAATTAAATGAGAAAAGACAGAGGGGGTAGTCCTTTTAAAGGCATCATCATTTTCAAAAAAGACTGGTTATCACTATTTTTTTCTCTACATTGAAGAGTATTAATTTTAAAGAATTATTGTGCACAATGAAATGAGGTATACTGGCAGGCATTTAATATTATCATTATCAGTATCAACATATTAGGACCTTAATGTTTAAACTTATCACAGTTAAACTAATATAAATAGTTTCTTCTGAATTGAAAACTATTTGATTTGGAAGTTTAATCATTTTTAAAAACTGGACTTACTGGAATCGAGATTTTTTTCAAATTACAGTCCTTTTCCAAGAGCTCATATACATACTTTGTGATAATCTAGATAGGAAACAAAAATAACACATTAAGATGTAATGTCATCCATTATCAAAATTCACATAAATTATTATGTTATTGCTCTGAATGAGTATCTCCCTATCTTTGAGTGTCCACCTCCACCAATTTTATTGAGAAATAATCGACATACATCACTATAATTTTCAGGCATTACAGCATGATAGTTTCATTTACATATATTGTTACATGATTACAACAGGTTCAGCTAACATCCATCTTCTTACTTAGATAGAAAGAAAAGAAAAAAGTAAAAAAAGGGAAGAAATTTCTCTTTGTGTTGGGAACTCTCAGGATTTATTCTTTTCCAAATTTTCTATGTATCCTACAGCAGCGTCAACTGTAGTCATCATGTTGTTCATTATATCCCTAGTATTTATTCATTTTATAACTGAAATGTTTTAATACTAAATTAGGAGATTCTGGCTTACTTCCTGCTGCTATGTGAATAACTATGAACCTTAATACTAAAAATTAGGGCCAGTTAATACAAACTTGCAAAAATATATAAAGACTTCCTGTTTTTTTCAAAGCAGTACTCTGAAACCATATTTTCTTTTTTCAGTGTTTCCAGAATCTGTTTTCTCCTATGATTTCCATATAGGAATTGTACCTGATACAGTACTAAGGTGACTGAATCCTAACACCTGTTTTGTATTTACTGAATCCAGGAGGAAAAAGTCAGAGGTATTCTATACAAAAAAGAAAAATTAATCCAGCAAAGTTAGGCACCAGTTAGTATTACTGTTTGTAGCAGGCAGAAACATAGTTCCCCAAATAGGTCCACATTCTGACTCCTTGAACCTAGTCATATGTTATGTTACATGGTAAAAGAAATTATGCAGATATGATTAAGGTTAAGGACCAGAGATGGGGAGATTATCCTGGATTACCCAAATTGGCCCAATCTAATCCTTTAACTTTTTAAAACTGGAAGATCACAGAAGAACAAAGGGAGGCAAAGTGAAATGACCTTGAATGGTCATTGCTGATTTTGAAGATGGAGGAAGGAGACCATGAGCCTCTAAAACGTGGGATAACCCTTTAACAGTCAGTTAGAAATCAAGTCCTCAGTCCTGTATTTACAAGGACCTGAATTCTGCCAACAACTCAAATAAGCAGTAAATGGATTCTCTCCTGGAGTCTCCAAGAAAGAACATAGTCTGTGCAAACCTTGATTTCAGTCTGGTGACAATCATACTGGACTTCTGACCTGTGAGATAATATATTTGTGTGGCTTTAAGCCACTGAAATTATAGTAATTTGTTATAGCAAAACTAGAAAGCTAATGCACTATTTCTGTGAAGGAAAGCAAAGAAAGTAAGGAAAGAGATACCAAGTGAAAGCAATGATTTAATAGATTTTAATGGTCATTTTAAGAAGTGTTGCTCTCTCCAAAAACGTCTCTAATCATCTATGCACAAAGCTCAGAGAATAATCTTAGCAGCAACATAATTAAAAGTCAAATTTTATAAAACAAAATCAGAAGATTAATTTTTTAGAAAATTAAGATGTCAATTGCTTTGGTGCTATATTCTGTAATCTAAAATAGATTCTGTATCCTGCTTTCTTTAAGGAGCCCAAAATTCTTTCTTCTATGTATACGTATCCATTCATTTTAGAAAGAGTATATTGGATGCATGCTAGAAGAGCTTTACCTTGGCTAGTAATGATAATTTCAAACACTACAACACTACACTAGAACAAGGCAATAATCCAATAATTATTAATCAAATAGTATTCCTATATCTTGATGTAGTAGTCAAAATTATATTCATTACACCTTCACCAGAAGGTAGTGGTGCTGTAAACCTTAAAAAAATAAACTAAAAATATGTAGAATCAGACAAAATTATGTATGAAGTTATATAATGGCCTGCCACTTCAAGAAAAATGACCTGAGATTAACTAAAATGAGTGGCTTATCATTTCTGAAAATTTCCTATTACCTATGAAATCATAAAATATCCTTATGTTTAAAGCAATAATAAAACCAATCAAACTTAATTCAAACCCAAGTTAATTCTACCACTACGCAAAATACTTCAGAGACATAATTTGAGAATTAAAAAATTAAACTATTTTGGCAGTTCATACCTTAAGTCAATATGAAATAAAATATTAGTTAATTCTCAACTTTCATACTACATGGTAATAGAAAACGGTTCAAAAACTGCTTACACTTGGTTTCAAAATACATTATAAGGCAAGTGTCTTCACAAAATATCAAACCAAATAATAAAACCATACATCAGTAGAGTTGGAGAAACACTGTATAACTTGCCCAATTTGCCTTGCTCTCTAATTCCTGACTGCAGAAGAAGAGCAACCATAGATTAAACCCTCTATTTCTTAGTCAATTCTGTCTGCCTGAATGTTCTCCTTTAGCCCCCGTCACATGTCAACTGTTTCCGGCAACTCTTCATGCCTCATCTCAACCCTACCAAGATTAAGATGAAGTGTCCCACCTCTATGCTCCTCTGGATGTGACTGAATAGCATCATGTAATATACAAGCTTTATATCATGCACCTGTTACCTGACTAGCCTTAGAACATTATAATTTGGGTATCCCACCTTTACTCTTCCTTGTAGCCACACAGAATAGTGTCTGGTACACTGAAAGGAGTTAAAAATAGTACACAAATTTTCCTCGCTATTCATCCTGTCTACATGTTTTGAGGGAGAAGTGTTTGGGTTTTTCTTTTTTTTTAATCTTTAAATCTTTAAAAAGAGATTTTAGAAAAAATCTTTTATAATTGCTGAATCAAGGTTTAGAAAGAAAGCATCAAGGATCCATTGCTCTCCTGCTTACATGGGATTGTACTCTGCATTTAGAAAAATCAACAAAAGATAATTTCAAAAGGAGAGGAGAAAAAATTCTCTGTCCAAATGTCATCTGTGTTCAAATATTCACTGGAAACATTGTTTCTAGGGAAGTTCATACAAGGCTTAAGAGACTAAGCATGCTCTAAAGTGAAATCTTCATTCTAATAAGAAACATAAACTTCTGGTTTCTTGTCCAACATATAAAGAACTTGGAAGCAGTCACTACCATCTGCACAAAAAGAAAAAAAAGCTTAACAAATTAAAAATCAACAACTCTCCTTACATCTATCAGAGAAATGAGGTCAAAGAGCAAACTACTGTCCTGAAAACTGGAAAAACAGACAGGCAGATACAGAGAATCAGGGCTTACAGGAAGCAAAAGCCCAGGTGCATAAGTCATAGGTTGAAGCCAATACTGTGGAAGGAACACCTTCAACTGTAAGTGATTAATTGCTCAGGCTCAGTATGGACTAGCTTAACCATTAAAAATTAATAGGAGGTGCAGCCTTAAAGACAGATCTCCCAAACGTTTCCCAATTTTATTTCCATGAGTCCCACAAGGTTCTCACTGTGAAGACAAGAAAAAAATCCTTTCCTGCTTGCAGCAGTGGAAGGGGAAAAGTAACCATTTTGAAACATTCTAGACCTTTCTGTTCTCCTTAATAAGGCCTGCCCATAAAAGAAACTATTTTACCAGAGCTTAACTGACATGAGGCAAGGGAAATGGCCAATTCGGGCTCACTAAAGGAATGAGACCTAATGACAGGAGTATAGAACATTTCCTCCTATATCTCCCCACATTACCACCACATCATTAGGGTTCCTATAAAATAACAGGGAATTACAGAAGAACTGTAGGATTCACACCCTATTTAAGGTCTCTAGGAAAACTCAAAGACAATAAGGGAAACAGAACTAAACAGACAAAATTTTAGCCTTGGACCCCAGAGCTATAACAAATAGTAAACACAGCCTAACTCCTGGCCAGATAAACCTAAGACCTGAAACTAACCACCCATCTACCGAAGTTCCTTTCCCCCAATACATTATGTCTAGCTTTCAACAAAAAATTACCAAGCATCCTAAAAGGCAAAAAGAAACGGTCTGAAGAGATAAATCAAGCATCAGAAACAGATTCAGATATGGCAGAGATTTTAGAATTATAAGACTTGGAATTTAAAACAACTATGATTAACATGTTAATGAATTTATTGGGAAAAGTGGACAATAAAAATAAATAAGTATGTAAGCAGACAGATAGAAACTCTAAGAAAGAATCAAAAGGAAATGCTAAATCAAAAACACATAACAACACATAACAAAAATAAAGAATGGGGGCGCTTGGGTGGCTCAGTTGGGTTTAGTGTCTGCCTTTGGCTCAGGTCATGATCTCAGAGTCCTGGGATCAAGCCAGCATCGGGCTCCCTGCTCAGCACAGAGTCTGCTTCTCTTTCTCCCTCTGCCCCTCCACCCCGACTTGTGCTCTCTGCTCTCTCTCAAATAAATAAATAAATATTTTTTTAAAAAATGAAGAATGCCTTTGATGCACCCATCAGTAGGATGGACATGGCCAAGGGAAAAAAAATTAGAGTTTCAAGATATGTCAATAGACATTTCTAAAATAGAAATGTAAAGAGAAAAAAAGAATGAAAAAATGGAATAGAATATCTGAGAATTGTGGGACAATTATAACAGGTTTAACATATATAAAATGTGAATACCAGAAGGGGAAGAAAGAGAAAGGAACAGAGGAGCTTTGTCAAGTAATAATGGCTGAGAATTTCCCAAAGTTAATGACAGACACAAAACCACAAATCTAAGTAGTACAGAGAACTCCAAGCAGGATAAATACCAAAAACAATACCTAGCTTTATGATATTAAAACTGCATAAAACAAAATACAAAGAGAAAATCTGGAAAGAAGCCAGATCAGGGACACGGGGGATTGGAGAAATGAGGGGAGGAAGTACGGGAATTTAGTTACAGAGGAAAATAAGAATTACATCACACTTCTCTTAGAAACAATGCAAGCATGAAACAAGATGAAACCAGAGAGGGAGACAAACCATAAGAGACACTTAATCACAGGAAACAAACTGAGGGTCGCTGGAAGGGTGGGGAGGTGGAAGGATGGGGTAACTGGGTGAATGACATTGGGGAGGGTATGTGTTGTAATGAACACTGGGTATTACATGAGACTGATGAATCACAGACCTGTACCCCTGAAACAAATAATACACTATATGTTAATTAATTGAATTTAAATTAAAATTTTTAAAAAAAATTAAAAAAAGAAACAATGCAAGCAAGAAGACAGTGGACTGAAATATTCAGTATTGAAAGAAAAAAACCCACCGATCTAAAAATCTGTATCCAGTAATATCATCCTTCAAAAGTAGAAGAGAAATAAAGACAGTCTCAGACAAAAAAAAAAAAGTTGAGAGAATGTTTTTGCAAGGAGATCTGCCTTGCAAAACTGTTAAAGAAATTATTCAGAGAAAAGGAAATTATATAGGTCAGAAATTTGGATGTACATGAAGAAAGGAATAGTATGAGAGAAAGAACAAATAAAGGTAAACTGTATTTTTTTTTTCTTATTCTTACTGGATCTAGTAGATAACAGTTTGTTCAAATAATGACAATGTATTTTGTGATTATAGCTTATAGAAAAGTAAAATGAATGGCAGTAAGGTTAGGTTATGGGAGGTAGAAACTGAGAATACTCTGTTATAAAGTACTTACACTACCTGCGAAACAGTATACTGTTATTTGAAAGAAACACTGGAAAGAAAATAATTACTACTGATAATTTTCCTGGATTTCTTTTAATGAACCACATTGGAAGAGACAGGAAAGTAATTTTGAGATTATATATTCAAGAAATAGAGCCCTTGGCTACTAATAGAATAATGCCCTCTAAGGAATTAGAGTCTAACTAAACTCTTTTAAAGCTCAGGGTTTCTCAATCTAGGAATTAAAGAAAATTTTAACGAAGTGAGAAGGGATGATCAAAGAAACTACAGAAAGAAGGAAAATGAAGTCTGATAAAAAATCAGTTCTCAGTGGAGTACTTCCAACAGAAGAGGTATGTTCACTCTGCAATAAATTTACTTTAGACATTTACTGAACAATTGTTGTGTGCTTATCATGTATCTCATACATTTCAGCATTATTTCCATTCCTTAATTAAATAAGAAGCAAACACTGATACCCTTTACCCCTAGAAAAGCACTGAAATTATTCTGGCAGATTAAAATTTAAGGTGATTGGTGGGAAGAGGGTGATACTAAGAAGCCTCCCAGAAAGTACATCAGAACCTTTTGGAACTGGATTTGAGAAATGAAATGAGATGACAAGACATATATGACAAGAGATATGACTGGATAGATAAAAGACAATTAATATAAATATTTTCATTAAATGAAAATACAAAGTTTGCTTTACTACTAAGTTGTAAGGCTTCCATTCTTTCTTATTCTGAAGGAAATCCTCTCATTAGCAACAAATTAAATTTGGCCTGATAGACTCAGAGCAAAAACAATTTTTAGTTTGCAACTGTATTAACAATGTAAGATACAAACTTCTCTATTGGGCCTATCAGGAGAGTAAGAACTTTAGTCTAAAACAAAAAACAACAGTACTCATAAATTGTTAGTTATATCTACCTCTAAAGAGAAGGGTATCCCCTAAATGCTAAGAGTATCCTGATTTGGGCTATAAAGGTAAATAAACTGAACTGAAAGAAAAATTCTGAAAGATTTAACTATATCTATGAAATTCTTTGCCTCCTGCAATCAAAGAAAAATCTCAGAAGTTAGACTAAATAAATTATCTACCTGAATTAGTAAAAGATGAATTTTAAAATGTTTTAACAACTTAGACTAATCAACTTGGTAGAAATCTAGTTCTAAATGACAGAATGAAATTAAATCATCTGTAACTGTATAATGAAGCAACAGTTTACTCTCAGTTCTCTGCTCAAAATGATTATGTACATGGTATTTTTATTAAACAGATATTCATAGAACAGTTGAAAATAGCTTAGTTCTACCTAAGCATCTCCTTTTAACATTATTCATTTGCTGAGGAAGCTCTGATTTCACAAATAAACCAAGAGGAGTCAGTATGGAAGTCTGACTTATAGAGGCACCTGGGTGGCTCAGATGGTTAAGCGTCTGCCTTAAACTGATAATTTTCCTGGATTTCTTTTAATGAAACCTTTGGCTCAGGTCATGATCTGCAGGTCCTGGGATCGAGCCCCATGTTGGACTCCTAGCTCGATGGGGAGTCTGCTTTTCCTTCTCCCTGTACTCTCCCCCTCCTTATATTCTCTCGCTCTCTCTCAAACGAATAAATAAAATCTTTAAAACAAAGTCTGACTTATAAATGTATCACAAATGTAAACAAAGTTTGATATTATCAGGTTTTACCATATTGGAAGTTTAGAGACAGACTTTTCCTTTTAACATAATCTATACTAAATTTATATCTATTTTGTGTTACTCAGTTCCACTTCACTTATTAATAAAAATAGCATTTAAAAAAACTCCATGGCAGGGGAGTTTTGAGGAAGATGGCAGCAGACTAGAAGGACCCTAAGCTTGTATAGTCCCATGAATACAATTAGATAACTATCAAATCATCCTAAATACCCCAGAAATCAACCTGAAGACTGACAGAACAAATCACAATTAAAGGGAGAGAAGAAGCCACAGTGAAGATGTGTGTTCATCAAACTAAAAAGAATAAAAACAATAAAATTTTTTAAAAAATTTAAAAACTCCAAGGCTTTTAAGAAACCAGTCTTATTCATTTTGTCTTCAAACAAAGTGCAACTGGTAGGAGATTTTAGGTCTGAGCAATGACTTGACTTAGAACATGTTATCCCCAAAAGGGAATGTTAGGAACATTCACACAGTCAGTGTAACTTTTACTTTCAGGGCTGAACAATGACAGCTTTATTGGGGCATACAATTCTAGATCAATAGTTATTCTCTCTGGTGTTTTTGGTTTCCATGGTTGTAGCTAATACTTCTGCTATCAGCCTAATTGAGCTTGAGGGTAATCAGGCTTTGTTTTCTGGTTTCTTTTACAGCATTCCCTATGTCTTTTATGGACTGCAGATTCACTATCATGTCTAGGTCTAGATTTTGTTTTATTAATTTTCTTGAGGACTCAATGTATTTCCTGAATCTTTTTACCAATTCAGAATAATGCCTCATTTAGTCTTATTTCCTCTCCTTGATTACATTCCTTGAGAACGAAGAGTATAGTTTGCACTTAATTGTAGTTCAAACAAAAGTGGAATAAGGAACTCAATAAAGTTTTGTTGATTTCTAACTTTTTCTAAATATTCACTATTGAAATAGCAGAAACAAGCCTAAAAGAGAACCCTGTAACTCAGTCGATTATTCATTTATCCTCCCAATTCTTTCTGAGGATTTCTCAGTCTCATACATTTCAAACTAAAATATTTAATACAATATACACAGTGCTCTTTGATTTTAAGGTGAAAAAGAGTGACCAATAATGAATAAGATACTGTTTAATTTGGGGCATTTTGTAATATTTTATTTGCTGTATATCTGCAAAAATACTGCAGCTAAAATTCAGCATGGCTGATTCCAAAGCTAGCTCATGTTACTATGAGAGCGAACTTTACTACTGGATAATCTGAGCATCTGTAGTACTTCCACTGTCAGAAAATCTGAATGAAATATTACAGTTCCCAGAATATGCCACTCCTACAGCCATTCCAGCCTCAACTCCTTCTAATTACTAGCTCTACACCTTCAGACATAGATACAAAACACTGAATCACTTTACAGTGCTAGGAGTGTAATTCAGCATCAGTTTCATGTTACTGGCCAAGGAAGTGGGTAGGAGAGTCTTGGTCAACTCAAAGAAAAGTCGTCTCCCTTCAGTTTTTCAGGTTGTGATTTGGGGAAAGCAGTAAGAGCTTAGTAGATCACAGGCCTGCACCCCTGAAAAAAATAATACATTATATGTTAATAAAAAAATTAATTAAAAAAAAAGAACTTAGTAGAAAGAAGTCACCTATAGTTCCCTCTTCTGTAAGATCTCATTATTCTGCCTCAGGGCCTCACCTGAGCTTTGAATAATTAAAAATTTTTTGTTGGTATCAGTATACATACATATTTGTTGTGTTGTGTGTCTGTATGTGTACATATATCTCATATATTTCAATATGTATTTCAAAATATATATATATCCCTCTATATAGAAGATGGATATAGGTATATATCTACATGAGTATAGTATAGGCACTTATGCATAAATATATATACACACACACATCTATATTTTATTTATTTCCATATTTACCTATCTACAGAGAGTAAAACTATGAATATAGATGCATGTACATGCACAGACATGAACATGTTTACTGAGGGCCTAGAAGCAAAAACAATGCCACCAATGTGTATATAGTGTATTTATATATATAGAGAGAGAGACATATGTAAACACTTTTTCAATAAAAGTAACCAGAGCTCCTTGGAGAGAGGGTTGATTCAGAGGCTTGGGTTTTATATGTCATATTCTCCATTAGGAGGAACCACGGATCCTAAGAGAAAAGGCTGATTCAGGGCTTGGAGCACAGCAACTACAAATCTGAAAAGAGGGGGGATTTTTGTACCAAGAAATAAGAAAATACTGAAACAGCAATGAATAAATGTTAAAATAACACAAAAAACTGCTTGACAAGAATTCTTCTGGTCAAATCGGGGAGAATTTAGGCATTAAAAAGATGATAGCAATATATTATACAACTCACTGAATAAAATAAGAATCTATGAGTCCATATGATATAAACAACTGAATGAACAAAGTTAAAAAAAAAAGAGACAGCTCTTTCTTATGTAGAATACCAACTAACATATATTGAAGACATGATGGAATTAAAAAAACATCAATGGATGCTAAAATTAATAGGTTGAGGTTCTGAAAAGAACATAGTCCCAAGTATCTGCCCAAAAAGTACTTATTAATTACAAAGAGGAAAATAATAATAATATATGGTATGATCTGACAGACATCACCAATATTGGAGCAAACCAAAAATGTACTTTTTTTTTTTAACTTAAATATAGTTGACATACAATATTAGTGTCAGGTGTACAACACAGTGATTCAACATTTATATATATTATGAAATATGCACCATGATGTCTACTTACCATCTGTCACCATACATAAAGTTATTACAAGATTATTGACTATATTCATTCATTCAAAATCATGTACTCTTGATATCATGCATTGAAGACAAAAAGTAATTTCTAGGGTACTTCTGTCAAAAATGCACAACCTGAATGTAATCATGAGAATACAAAGGACAAACTCAAATTAAGGGTCATTCTACAAATGTCCTGAACTCCTCAAAAAATGTCAGTGTCAAAAAATATAAAGAAAGGCTAAAGAATAATTCCAGATTAAAAGAGAATAAAAGGACAATGACAATTAAATGCAGTGTATGAACCTGGATGTGATCTTGGACTTGAAGAATATTAGCTATTACGTACAATATGTGACAATTAGCAAAATTTAAATGTGGCTTGTAGATTGTATTATATTAAATCAATATAAAATTTTCTGATTCTGATAATTGTACTGTAGTTATCGAGAGAATGTTCTTGTTCTTAGAAAATATGCACAAATGTACTGGTGGTAAAAGGATATGATGTTTCCAACTTATTCTCAAATGGTTCAGAAAAAATCATATAATATACATGAATCCTTATAATCATGCAACTTTTCCGTAAGTGTGAAATTATATCCAAACAAAAAGTTATTTCAAAATTTCCCAAACTGTTCATATTCCTACTTCAGGTGCTACTGACACTGCATCTATTTTCACAAGTATTTCAATTGAAAGGTGGCAGATGACAAATAGGGTAACAACAATTTGTTTTCATTAAAACATTTTAATTTCTTGAAATGTTATGACAAGACCACAACCATACTCTATGGGTATAATTTTCATCCATTATTGGTTGTCAAAATCAAGGACTCAATGGAGTAAGTCTTAGAGTTTGCTAAGTTTGAGCCTGTGCTTATCTCCCACCTAAAATTCTAAAGTCTCTTAACTTCCCCCATTATTCTCTAATGACCCGAAACTCCATTCAAATGCTACCTCCTACCTGACGTTTCCACTTATTCTGCCAATGAACTCTACCTTTCTTATGACATTTAGTATGTTCCATCTTGATTATCTCACATTCTCATTTGCCCACTGAAGTGAACATCTTAAAAGCAAGAATTATATCCTACTTTATTTAGCATCAACCACACTATAGATGAGCAATATATGAAAAATGAGTGAATGAAAAACAATTGGTAGTGCTTGCAAACATGTGGCTTTTCGGTTTATCAAGAACTGTAAGTAATACAGCACACTTGAAACTCTGCATATAACTTCTAACTCCCTCAAAACTTAACTAATTATAGCCTACTATTGACTGAAAGCCTTACCAATAAATAACGTAAACAGTCAGTTAAATAACACATATGTTGCATGTTATATATATTTTGTGCATAAGAATATATATGTATAGTCTTACAATAAAGTAAGCTAGAGAATAATGTTATTAAGAAAATCATAAGGAAGAGAAAATACATTCACAGTACTGTGTTTACTGAAAAATCTGTGGTGGGCCCACACAGTTCAAACCTGTGTTATTCAAGGGTCAACTATTATACTGGGGCTCAGAATTATTTAAAATAAAGATCTACCCAGTAAGTCACCTAACTATTTAAAAAACAACACTTTTCCCCCCTTAATGTCCCATTTATCCAAACTCTACATTCCATCCTAGCTCCCTCCTAGGAAAGGATGGAGGGAGGGAGAGTTGGAGAAGAGGGAGAGATGGAGGAAGAAAAAAACCATACAATTTCTAAATAATTAAAGTTTAATATTATTCAATAATGTCAGTTTGGTTAAACTAAAAAAGTTCTCTTGCATCTTTACATTAAAGAGACTATGGGACGGCAATGAGTTGTTTAATTAGAACTAAAGCACATTTACCCCAGGTGCATGTCCTCTTAAGTCAGAACTACTTCTTAAATTTCATAAAATTGTCTCCATCTCATCCCTATTTTTCCTCTTTAAAGCTTTTACACTTCACCATCAGTGGGTACATTCTAATCTTTAGTCTTTTGAAGTAACTGCTTTTCCAGCCTATCTTTGAAATAAAATTCATTCCTCTAACCTTCCATTAGCATTCCCTGGAGTTCTAGTCTGTATCCCTAGCTGTCCTTCATTTAGATCAGCTTTAGCTCAGATGCTCTCACATTTTCCTTTTACCTCTTCAAAAGAAGAGTCCTCCTTATTCTATGCCATCTTTTCTCCAATGACCAGATTCTTAAACAGCTTACCAGAGCAATAGATTTGTAAATGTATCCAACTAATTACCAATGTCTCCTAGAGATTTCACGGGCACCTCAAACGGACTACATTCAAAGTAAATCCAAATATACATGTTTTATTTATTTTATTTTATTTTTTTTTTTAAAGATTTTATTTATTTATTTGAGACAGAGAGAATGAGAAAGAGAGCACATGAGAGGGGGGAGGGTCCGAGGGAGAAGCAGACTCCCTGCCGAGCAGGGAGCCTGATGCGGGACTCGATCCAGGGACTCCAGGATCATGACCTGAGCCGAAGGCAGTCGCTTAACCAACTGAGCCACCCAGGCGCCCAAATATACATGTTTTAGATACCTATTTTCCTCTGGTACATTCCTCTGGTATGTTCATCAACACCACAAATGGCACCACTGTCCACCTAACTTCTCAAGCCAGAAGCCTAAATGTGTTGAGTCCTTCTCCGTCCTTCTCCATCCTCTACTTAAAATCAATCATCAAGTCCCTCAAGCGAACAGTGGAATTTCTCCACATTTCCTCATGTCTACTATCACCATTCTAGTCCATTATAGTCTATCAAAAGGTAGTTATCTCTTCCTTGGATTGCTTCTGTAGCCTCCTTCTGCTACATTTAATACCTACTTCCTTCAGCTCCTACCTCCTGTTAGCAGGCCTACTACTCATTTAAAAATGCAAACTGATAAACTCCCAGTACTATTAGGGTAAGACCCCAACCCTTACATTGTACAATGTCCTGCTGGACCTGGCCCCGGCCTACTTCTCAAGTTTCATTTATATCATTCTATTTCTTCATTTTTTGTCTTGTGTAGCCACGATGACTTTCTTTTAAATTCTCAGATGTATCAGGATCTTTTCCAGCTCACAGCCTTTGCAAATACTGTTGCTTTGCTTGGAATCCTCTTTCCATTCTTTGCTTATTCAGTTTAACATCTTCCTTGCCTGGCCCCCAATCTACCCACAAGACACAGCTAAGAATCTTGCATTCCTCCTTCCTAACACTTAGATCATTAATGATGTCTTTTCCAAAATCTGTCTTTGCCATTAGACTTTGAGCTTTCAACTATATAAATTTGTCTCAGGCTGAACGTCCAGGGCCTAACCCATGTAAAGGAAATAAAATATTTTTTAATAAAAAGTAATAAAAATAGCAAACATATGCATAACATTCACACTAATGTAAATTCCTTCAATAAATCTTCACTCTTTAATCTTCACAACAACTCTATCGAGTAAAGGAGGAAACCACAGCATTTAAATGGTTATGTAACCTGCCCATGGTCACATAGCTAAATAAGTCATAGAGTCTGGATTCAAATGTAGGCAGTTTGCTTGACCTGAAGTCTAGAATCTATTTTCTGAACTTAATACGATATACTGCATCTCCTATGTTACAAAGTCAATAAAGTCAAAAGACTGCTAATACTATTTTATGCCTACATTCATAATGAAAAGACATTTAGAGGTTAGTAAAAGAAAGATGTAATCTTTTTTTAAAGATTTTGTTTATTTATTTATTTGTGTGAGAGAAAGAGAGAGAGCGAGCAGGGGATGCTGCTGGCAGAGGGAGAAGCAGGATCCTCACTGAGCAAGGAGCCCGATGCAGGACTTGATCCCAGCACCCTGGGATCATGACCTGAGTCGAAGGCAGACACTGAACCAAGTGAGCTACCCAGGCATCCCCAGAAAGATGTAATTTTTACCCCATGAGGTTCACAGATCCTACCCAGTCAGTCCTATCCCTTTGGGTTAAGAATCCCTGACTTAAGCATTATCACCTGGAGCCTGTAGAACTTCCCACAATAAGTAACATCCTGGGCTCAAAAGGGAAAATTGTCCTGATCCGTATCTTTTCTGAGATGTACACTATAAAAAGCAGAGCTCTAGATCCATTTCCTGGCTACACAAATTTATATGATTTTAGTTTTAATATTAGGCATATTCAGATGATTTGAGATGAAACATTAGAGCCCAATTTTCCCTGTTTCTCTTAATATCAACTGTCTATGTTTCAAAAACAAGAAGAATAAAGATTCCATGGTTCCTGAACTCGGGTACTCAGGACAATACAATCACTGTGTCATCTGGGTAGAGAATCCCACTAATTTTTCATGATCTTTTCCTCCGTCCTCGTCACTCTGCTGAAGTAGATATTTATAAAAACAATTACAAAGGCAAATAGGCATATTTGAATGACTTTGTGCCAATTTTTATCAGCATACTCAAGTAAACACATTACAGTTGACATGTAGAATATAGTTTAATAATGGGTATGAGAAGGCCAGAAAAAGAAACAAACTATACATCGGATATCACATATGCAAATAATAAAATTGCTATAAATTATTTACTCTACTGAATGAAAAGCACTTAAAAAAAAATAAGACTACATTGTAGTTAGCAAAACAAAATAAAAAAACCACAAAAAAAAAAATCAGGTACACTAATAAACTCAGAGTAGCCTTTGCTATGCCATCTGAAAGCTTCAAGTAATTTGTAAAACTGAGATAATCTCAGCAACTACATTATGGATTAACACTATGCCTCTTTATCTTTTTTCAAAACAAGGTAACTATTCCCTGCAGTGATAGTAAGAATAAAAATGATACTATTTTTACCAATCTCCCTTTACCTTCCCACATAGAGGGCTTTAACAATTTAACAAAAAAGTCTAGAAAAGAAGACAATTCTACTGAACATAATAATGTAGATTCTACTGAGAATCCCTATTCTAAGAAAGATGGCCTATCTGAAGTCAAGAGATACTCTCTTTCATAACCACTCTCATTGAGGGAGAGGAAGAAACCAGTTTCCTCCCATCCTCCTATTTCTCCAACCAAAAGGAAAAAAAAGTTAGCTTTCAACTTCCAGCCACAGTGGACTTACTGGTATTTGGATTTGCCTTTTTGGTATAAACAAATAGACAACTGTATGAAATATATTGTTTTCAAACAGTGGGGAAATAGATGGTATAAATCTGTGATCCCTGAGAGAAAGGAAACAAATGAGATGAGCCCCATAATTACCTTGGCTTTCTGCCTGAAGGCAATTTCTGGGCTGTGGCCCAGGTATGATAAAACCCAAGCAGAACCCAGTGGCCTTAATGAGTTCAAGAGAAAGAGATTCAAGTTTAGGGAAAATGAGGCAACTTGAATTTGCAAGCAAAATATCAGACAGAGTGAGTTATGAAGAAAAGGAGCTCTAGAAATCAATATATGAGTTTCTTTACATCTTTGGCTAAGCTGTATATGCACAGGGAGAAACTTCCAAGAGACCAAAGAAAATTACTGGGAAAAAAAATACTGGAAAGTTTAAAAGTGAACGATTTCAAAAGCTTATAAGGGGCTTGAAGACATCTGAGTTAAAGCCAATCAGAGTGAAAAGGCTTCACTGAATACCTGGGGTGACCCAAGGAGGATAAAACCTCAGAAGAGAGCTAAAATACCACTACAGTAGTAACTACCTAGATCTACCTTAGCAAAGCTTAAAAACAAATCTACAACTCATCAAGCAGCTCCACAACAAACTTAATGGCTGCCAAAACAAATGCAATGTTCTTTAAAGGGAGAAAACTGTATCCAGACACTCACTGATACAACATTTATAATATCCACCATGCAATACAAATTACTATAGACATTCACAGAAAAGGGAAAGTGTGATCCATAAATGGGGAAAAAAATCAGTCAATGAAAATCGATCCAGAAATGATAGATATGATGAAACTAGGAGGCAAGTACATTAAATAAGTTATTGTAAAACCGTTCAAGGATGTAAAGGAAAACATAATAAGAAATGGATAAAAAAAGAAAAAAGGTGCTACAAAGAAATGAAAAATACAGTATCTGAAATAAGGAATTCAATGGGTAAATTTAACAGGTAATCAAACACTGGAGAAGAGTAGATGAGAGAATAGGAAGATACAGCAATAAAAGCTATCCAAAATGAGAAAAAAGATAGAAAAAATGAACAGTGCTTCAGTGCCCTGTGGGACAATGACAAGCAGTTTAACATACATGTAATTGGAGTACAGGAAGTGAGAAAGAGGAAAGAAGAAATATTTGAAAAAATAATGGAACATCATCTTTCGGATTTGATAAAAACTATAAACCTAAATATCCAAGAAGCTCAAAAAAGAATATAACCAGAAAGAGAAGAACCCCAAGGCACATTCATAATCAAATTGCTGAGAACCAGTGATAAAGAGAAAATCTCAAAAGCATCCAGAGAAAACAATATATTATACTGAAGGGATCAAAGATAAGAAAAACCACTTCTCAAAAGAAATAACACAAGCCAGAAGAAAATAAGGAAACACCTTTAAAATAATCCAAGAAAAAAAAAATATCCCATCACCTGGAAATCTACATAGAGTGAAACTATTCTTCAATAATGAAAGCAATATTAAGACCTTTCTGGACAAACAGAAGTCAAGAAAATTAACTGGCAGCAGACTGGTACTAGAAATATTATAAAATAATCTTTCTGCTAAAGAAAACAACTCCAGATGGAATTGCATATATAGAAGAAATGGAAGCACAATGTTATGAGGCTTTCACATTATATGTAAAGTGGTATAATTTTATTTGAAGATAAACTGTGGTAAGTTAGGGATGCATATTGTAAACCCCAGAGCAATCAAGAGTAAAGTAAAACAAAGTGGTATAGTTAATAGCCAAAAGAGGAGGTAAAGCGGATTACTACCAAAATACAATATATTTAATTAGAGTTATTACTTTCAGCTAGCTTTTTTTTATGCATGAAAGGATGAACTTTTAATGAAGTCTGTGATACACACTAGTTATTTCCCTATTTCTTTTTGCACAGACATTAAATATACAGTTTTCTCCACGGATGAAAACTATGGACTCAGAATACAGGCATTCTAGAAATTCAATAAAGACCATTCTGCCAAAAAAATTAGATTCCTACTTAGGTAAAATATAGATAATTTTTTACCAACCCAAATGTTAATTATTATCAGTCATATATGACAATATCAAAAGAATAGGAATGATCAAAATTTAAATTGAAGTTCAGAGGTAAATCTTTTCTCAGAGTTTGAGAACATAACCATTCATTTTGAATACAATTCAAGACATTTTAAAAGTAGATTTCATTCTGCAAAAGACCTAACAAGAAAACAAAATGTTTCTACTTCTAAAAACCCATGTAAGAAACAAAAACACCTTTCCAATGATCCCTACACAATTTCAAGAAGTAAACTTTAAATGCGTATATATTAATTTAATGAATACATGCTAAAGTTGGTCACCAATAAAATACAAAACTTCTTAAACTGAAAAAATATCTTGCATTTTGGCTTGCCTAAAGCAAATGAACTAAATAAAATTACCTTAAATATTATAATATGTAATTTCAGTGATATCTGAAAGCTATTTTATTATATAAAATATTTTGCTTTGGAGAGCCTTACCAGCTGGTACCATTTGCCCAGAGAGACAGCAGTTTTTTAGTTTCCCTATCTCAGCATGTTTCCAACTGTCAGTTCTAACTGTATGCAATCCCATAGTGACAGAATACTTTAAGAGAAATGGCTCATTAACTGTGAATCTATGAAGTCCACTCTCTTCAGTGAATTCAAATTAAACCCACAGACTTGCTAGCTCATAACAGAATTCCCCACACATTTTTTGTTGTTCTTTTGCACTGTCGACTCAAAGTAAAATATTCACACCATCTACTATAAAATTTTTTGCTCAATTCTATAAATGCACTGACATAAAAAAATGTAGTAGAAGTATTTCTTCAAAAATCATGAATTAAAGAGCTATTTTAATAAAATAAGAACTTCCCAATTCTATTACAGTATAAGAAGCTTACAATTTTGCAGAGAGTATTGTGGACAGTAAAGCTCAAATGTGACATGCACAATAGTTTCTTAGGAAATTCCTAGTAACAACTCTAAGAAGAGACAGATATTGAAAGAAATAAATAGGATACCTCTTTATTGTTTTATAGACTACAAAATTCCTAACTAACCCTTTCACCTCTCGTCTGTGCCAGATAGGTCTGCCAGCTGTTTTTACTTCCAGGTTGTCAATACTCACATTATATTTTTCTTTAATATTTCTACCAAATCAGTCATCACCAAACTTGTTTCAGTAACTTGTTGTTAGGCTCCAGAAGATATCTAGCTCAGCCACACTAGGTTTTAGCAAACAAATATTTTATCTGACACACTAGTTGTGCCCCTGAGTTGATTTTAACATTAGCACAGAACAAAGATAGCTGTTCTAGGAGCTAGATGGGCAATCAGTACAGATGAACACTAAATGTTTTCTAAGTACTCCAGTATAGCTTCAACTAGTTATTCTGTATTCAAAGAGATATTTCAGAACCCTAAGCAAACCTAAAAAATATACAAAATCTTTTCATATAGTATACTCTACATACTTCTTAGCAATCAAAACCCACATTTAACCTTAGGTTTGTGAATCCTAATACCTGTAAACATTTTGACAAGCTGGTCTTCCCTTTTTCAAGTTACATCTGCTCTAACTTCTAGAAAAAGGAGTTTAAATGCTCTTGAAATGTATCACTTTCTAATTCAAGATTTGATAATCTCATGTAGTCAATTAACCTCTGCCTCAAACTATTTCAGAATAGGCCAGACACAACTTTCTGCATGGAATTTTTTTTTTTTTTTTTTTTTTAAGAGAGAGAGCATGAGCGGGGTTGGGGCAAAGAGAATCAACATGAGGCTTGATCTCACAACTCTGAGATCATGACCTGAACCAAAATCAAGAGTTGGATGCTTAACAGATTGAGCCACCAAGGCGGCCCTGCACTGGAAAATATTTTTAAGTCAACTTACAGCCAAGGACTTATGCTAGTTTTTGTTAAGGTATTCCATACAGCTTTGAATATTGTTATACTGACCCCAAATACTCAGTTTGAATAAATTAAGTTCCAGAATTCTGTGTAAATTCTATATCATACTGCAAAATAATCAGAATCCCTCTGTTCTGATCAAACAGTTCACAAATGCCCAAAAAGAGATTCTCAATAGTGTGTTATCTGTACACACACATACACTCAAATATATGAATATGGATATGTGTAGATGCATGAGTGCATCCCCAAAGGAAAAGAGGTTCAAGGAACAATTTGTGCAGTCTTTTCTTTAAAAATTGGGGGAAAAAAAAAACCTGACAAATTCATGAAGAATAAAATAAAGAGTGTAATGAGAAGTCCCATCTGCCTATGACATAATAGCCAAGCATGATTTTTTAGAATCTTTTCCTTTAACTAATTTAACAAAATGTTCTTAAAACCTAGAGAGTATTGAGATGGGGGTGGGGGTATCAATTAGCATATATTTTGGAAGTCAAATATAGTTTATCTTTATTGGTAATAGAATTTAGCGTAGTTTTCATTTCTATTATTTCTAAAATCCTAATAATCTTGAGGAGAGGAAGAAAATAAAAAGATGTACAAACTTAAAATATATCCATTTCTGGCTCATGAAAGATATATTTGTAAAATATTTGTATGTAAAAAAACCCTATAAATACTGCAAACTACATTTCATACAAAATATACTTTGCATTAAATATCTACCTGAATAAAGATTTTTTTCCCAGAGTGTGGAAAGATAAAATTTTGGTATAAAAGGACATTGGCTCAGAAAAACATACCAGATGAACATAAAAGGTTAATTTTAATAATCAAATTCATAATTCATCTAATCTAGGAAATGCCAAGAATAGTTTAAAGAGATATTCCATTTAACATGAACTAATGCACCAACTGTCAGTAACAGTGAAGATGACTAAATGATTCTGAAATACAATATGCTTGTGTTTAATGACATCAGTAGACATGTAGGAAATTTGCAATAGATTATTTGCCCAGTTACTATGCTGCTTGTAAAACCATTACTAGACTACAAAATCTTATTCTACTTTTAGAACTGCCCTTGATCCAAGAAAAGAAAAAAAAAATAGCATAAAACATATTATTCTTTTCTTAGACAGGTACATTTCGGTGAAAATACAATTTTAAGAATGTTATGCTTTTGTTTCTGGCACAGAAAAACCTCTCTAAGCATTATTCATATTATTTCTCTCCCCTAAAGTTAACATACTTTAATGCCATATGGGCACAAATTTACTTCTGTTCATTTAAACTTGCAATTAAACTTTATAACATAGAAAACTGCTAAAGTAAAATAATCCCATTCCACTAAAAGGCTTTTTTTTTTTTCTAAAATAACATGGATGATGTGCCAAATGGCTGGGGTGGTAGCTCATTATACCTTCAGAGAGAATCCAAGTTTGAGGCTTATCTTGGGTTCTCACACGTAGTGGCAAAACCTTGGAGTGCTATGAAGGGTTAGAAAGGGCAGATCCAATGCCTGAGTGGAGTGAATACATTCAGAGGGCACTGCTTGTTTAGTAATCTAATGAGCAATGCATTCGTATATTGATCAAAGCACTTTATTTTAACTTTATTAAACAACAAAGTCCTTTGTATCTAAAATATTCAAACCATTCCACAGTAAGAACCCTTTCTGCTACCCAAAAAATACTGTTTTTCTTTAATCTATGTCAACTCCTTTAAAATCATGAAATCCTATTTAAAGAATGAAATAATTTGTGAAATTCCAATTAATAGGGAATCAGAAAATTAATATACTTTCAAAGAAATAACAGCTTGGGCCAGCATATCAATAATCCTAAACATATATTCATAAAGTGGGTAGATGAGAACATAAGGCATCCACAGTTATAGGAGAAAGATCAAAGAAAGACTTCTAAGGAATAGGCAGAAATATGGAGGGAAAAGCCTGGACACATAAAACAACATTCTCTATTGTGCCTTCAGTATCAACAGTGATAAATTTTTACTCCATACATAAAGTCTGAATAATGTTGTAAGAGCAATTAAATTATTCAGTGTTAATAACTGTATACAAATTCCAGCTGTTAGTAAAATGACAACTAAGCCAAAAAATAGATGAACTTCAAAACAAAAATAAATACTGCCTTTTTGAAATTGAAATGCAGTCACATATCTAATTATATTAATCAACTTCATAAAGAGCATCCACAAAAAATCCTATACCTAATATTTTACTTACTGGTGAAAGTCTGAATGCTTTCTTCCTAAGACTAGGAACAAGAAAATGATTTGCACTTTTAACACTCTGATTCAACACTGTGGTAGAGGTTTTAGCCAGTGCAATAAGATAAGAAAAGGAAAGAAGAGACATACATATCAGAAACATAGAAATGAAATTGTTCCTATTTGCAGATGACATGTTGTCTACACAGAAAATCCCAAAGACTCTACCATGAAAAAAATAAAATCCTGGAACAAATAAGTGAGTGCATCGAGGAACACAGGATACAAGATAAACTTACAGAAATCAATCTTATTTCTATATACAGCAATAAAAATACGAATGCTTAAGTTAAAAATATAATACCATTTACAATCACTCAAACAAATGAAATACTCAGTGTATAATTAATAAAATGAGTACAGGACTTATATGCTAAAAACTACAAAATGTTGATGAAAGAAATCAAACACATAAAGAAATGCAGAGACATACTATGTTCATGTAAGAATCAACATAAAAAGATGTCAGTTCCCCAGAAATGATAAGCAAGTTAATGCTTAAATGTTATTAAAATCCAAGCAAGATTCTTTTAAGATACAGACAAGATTATTTTATTCAGAGAGTTGTTGCTATTCTTTTCTTCGATCTCTTGTTGAGTTTGTAGGTGTTCAGAATGGTTTGATCCCTATCCAGCTGAATTCCTGAGACCAGACGAAATCCAGGTCTCCTACTCCTCTGCCATCTTGCTCCGACCCCCCAAGATTATTTTAAAACATGTATGAAAAAGTAAAGTAACTAGGATAAAACAATTTTGAAAAAGAAAAAGTGGGAGGAATCAGTCTAACCCAAGCTACAGCAATCCAAAATATGTGGTACTGTAAGAATGATAGACATATATCTCAATGAAACACAACAGAAAACTCATAAGCAGACACACACAGATATGCCCAAGTGAATTTTGAGAAAGACATAAAAGCAATTCAATGAAGCAAAGATCTTCTTTTTAAAAAAAGGTACCGGAGTAATTGAATACCCATAGGCAAAAAAATGAACCTTGGCCTAAACCTCACACCTTATACAAAATTTAACAAAAATGTATCATAGATTTAAATATGAAATGTAAAACTATAAAACTTCTAGGAAAATTTAGAAAAAATATGCAAGATGTAGGATTACACAAAGTCCTTAGATTTAACATCAAAAGCATGATCCATGAAAAGAAAAAAACCTAATTAACTAGACTTCATCAGAATTAAAAACTTTTCCTCTGTGAAAGACCTGTTAAAAGGATGAAAAGACAATCTATACCCTGGGAGAATATACAACTGATTCTCATTACTCACAGTACTTGTGTTCTATGAATTCTCCATGAACACTGAATTAGTTAATATTGAAATACAGGTTCTTGCAAAACTCTGGCCACAACATTTTCATCAACCAATCAATACATAACACTGTTTTATATGTGTTTCTGTTTAAAGCCATCTTATCTAAGATATATTGATTCATTAGCATTGAAGTCAAAGCCAATAGCACTGTAGGTCATGCCTGAACAAAGCTTATCTAACGTATGTATTTACTCTGTAAGGCACGTCACGGTCTCCATGCATCCAAGAACACTCGACAGCACTTCAACACTATCTTGAGAGTCTTTTTAAAGAGAAAAATCACCAATAAAAGACATAAAAATGCAAAAAAATATATTTGGCACTAAATACTCTGCAAAATGTACCCTAGTTTACAACAGGAGAGTTAAACAGAAGGCAGAGCATCACCTTGTTTGAACTTAGCTGAAAACATGTGTGTAGGGTGACTTAAAATTTTCACCACTTTGTGCATGTCTGTAAACGACTATAAAAGCACCACAGCATTGATTTTGTTGTTACAGACTAGTTTTAGCAAGTAGGTGAATTTGCAAATACAAATTCCATAAAAAATGAGCACGGATTGTATTTGCAAACCAAATATCTGAAAAGAATCAGTATCTAGAATATGTAAAGAACACAAATCTTAAAAGTAAAACAAACAAAACAATCCAATTAGAAAATGACCAAAAAACGAGACATTTCACTGAAAAGAATTTACAGATGTTAAATAAGCATATGAAAAGATGTTCAACATAATTAGCCATTAGAGAAATACAAATTAAAACCACAATGAAATATCATCGCACATCTATGTGAATGGCTAAAATAAAAAATTAAGTGACAATATCAAGTGCTTGGTGAAGATGCATAGAAAATGGATCACACATACATTGTTGGTGGGAATATAAAATGGTAACAGTCACTATGGAAAACAGTTTGGCAGTTTTTAAGAAAATTAAACATATAACTACCATACAAGCCAGCAACTGCACTCCTGGGCATTATGCCAGAGAAATAAGCAATTACCCTGATACAAACACCTATATACAGATGTTTATAGCAGAGACTATTTATTCTTTTTTTTTTTTTTTTAAGATTTTATTTATTTATTTGACAGAGAGAGACACAGCGAGAGAGGGAAGGCAAGCAGGGGAAGTGGGAGAGGGAGAAGCAGGCTTCCCGCCGAGCAGGGAGCCCGATGCGGGGCTCAATCCCAGGACCCTGGGATCATGACCTGAGCTGAAGGCAGACGCTTAACAACTGAGCCACCCAGGCGCCCCGAGACTATTTATTCTATTAGTCTCAAACTATGGGGAAAAAAAATTCCATGTCCATTAACAGGTGAATGGTTAAACAAACTATCATATATCTATACCATGGAGTAATGCTCAGCAATAAAATATATATATAATATATATATATTATATAAATATATATATATAAATACACGCAACAACCTGGATGAATCTCCAGAGAATTATGCTGAATGAAAACAGACACTCTCAAAAGGTTACATACTAACTCTAAACCCACTTATTTAACACTGAATAATAAAATTATAGAATTAGAAAATGATTAATGATTACCAGAGGTTAAGAATGGAGGGGACTGAGATGGGCAGGAGGTGGGTGTGGCTATAAGAAGACAATATAAGAGATCCTTGTGGTAATGGAGATGTTCTATATCTTGACTGTATCAATTTCAGTATCCTGACTTCAATATTGTACTATCATTTGCAAGATTTTAGCACTAGAGGAAATGGTGTAAGATTCAACTTCTCTGTATTATTTCTTACAACTGCTTATGAATCTACAATTATTGCAAATTTAAAAGCTAATGAAAACAGTGAAATGCAGTTATGCATTCAACTATATTATTTAGTACGTCACACTGTTTTTTTGAGGTAGAAATTTATAAGTTTTAAAATTTTTATTATGTACTTCAAATAAGTCTAATATAAGTTAAAAGATGAGTTACACATTTTAAAAGGTGAGTGAAAGGATAAACTACCTTACAGGAAAATAATGAAATATAAACGTGCTTACACAATAAAAACTTGTTTTTAAATGTCCAGAGCAACAATAGTAACAAAGTACTTCATTATTAATTTTTCCTCAACAGAAAAATGATTTAGCTATTTCAAAATTACAACTAAAATCAAGGTTTAGAGTGCAAGTATAGCACTAACTTAGTTCTGCACAATTGGATATCACAAATTTGATCCAATTATAGAAACCATTATTGTTCTGTTTCCTGGCCAGTGGATGCATCTCTAACAAACCATCTGATAACCGCAGACCCCAACAGAAAGAAGATAAATGACTTCCGAACTATTTTTTCTTTCAGAAAGAGAGAGAATCAAGGAGAAAAGAGCAAAAACAACCTATAGATTTTAGTTTGGTGCCACTATCCTTATTTGCAACATAATGCAAAGAGCCATACAATTCACCAAGAAAAAAAGAATCCATTGCCTATTTCTAAATGATATGGCAATGACATATGTTAATTAAAAAGCATAAAGTTTTTAAAAAGCAATTGCTGCAATTAAAATTTTAACATGTGTATAACAGAATACAGCAAGAAATTTACACAATAGCTTAGGTTGATTGAGTTTAACAAAAACCAACTCTCAAGAGCTGTGAAGAGTCTGAGATTTTACTCTACTTGCAAGCTAAATGTTAGCATGTTACTGTTTCAAGGGTGTTGATAGAAGACACAAGATTTTAGGGTCTGAAACAAAGGCATTTGCTACTCATGGCACAACAAGCAACCTGAGCATATTTGTGTCAGTCTTCCTTGCCCCCAAGTTCCACAGGGGCGGGGCACTAAGCCCAGATGACACCTGCAAACAGAGTTGCATTATGAGAGGGGCCTTGGGCCAAGGGCCCAGCACTTTTTGAGCAGGCAGTTAACATTACTGCAAACAAGCCAGGCCCACTCTCCCAGGAAAACTGGTTCAAATCAGCAGATGGGAAGTCTTCCAAACTTGCAAACTCAGCAAAGATGTGCAGGAAAGGTCCAGCTCCTCCCCAGCACCAGCATTTATATTTTCTTAAGTACAATTATTACACCAGATAGAAGAATTCCGAAAAACTTAAGATATAAGTATTAAGTAAACAAGTGAATTACTCCAAAAATAGTTTTGTACTTAATTTTTAAGTGAAATGCACAATGAACACCACATGAACACCACAACCAAACAACATGAACACCACACCAAAGATCCAATACATGTGTTTTCTATAAGCTAAATTAGTCTGTGGCCAGAATCTACAAATGAAAAATCATTTCTCTGCCACCTCTTATTCACCAGTGAAGTTGTAAATTGTTATAAAGCTTCCTAACTTTAGAAGTCTGAGACATGAGTTGAAGAAGTGGTAGGAGAAGTGTATGAGAAATATCTGGGAATAAAGAAGGTTAAAATTTCTAAAAATGTTCTCAGAAAGACCAGGTAGTATAGCCCACAAAATCTCACAGCTCACCAGAAGTTGTTTGGTGCTTCTCAAATTTTAGTGTGCGTATTAATCACTTGGATATAATATTAAAATGTGGACTGATTCAGTAGTCTAGGGTGAGGCCTGGGAATGGGAATGGACATTTCTAGTATGCTACCAGATGCTGCCTATACTCCTTACACTAGGCACACTTTGAGTAGCAAGAATTACAAGACTTTCATTGACTGCCAAACCACTGCCTAGGCAAAGTCTGTGGTGCATTACACTCTAAATTTGTTCAACAATGAGATTTTGAAATTTTCTGTCACTGGAAAAAATGTTAAGTTACTCATGTGTACTGCCTTTAAGTTGTGACTAATAATAATTAAAAATTTTACTTTCAAGTAGTGTTAAGTCAATTCATATGATTATATGTTTTATATAGTATTATCTGTATGCTTTTCTCCACACAAAAATATTTGGAGCATATTGGCCCTCAAGATTATCTTAATGCAGTTCTTAATTATCTTCTGGTATAAGAAGAAGAAGGTAGTACTGATTCCAACTTCAATTAACCAATTTAGCTCACAATGTGCTCTTCCTGCTGCTAGTATTAAGAATAAACCTAAATATATAATTCATTTCTTGGCACTTTTTAAAAGGTCTTTTGATAACATTTGAGCAATATGTAGGTTTCTGTACAAGTTCAAAGAATAAACTCATTTTAACAGGGTTGTGAAACTTGCATGTTGAGAATAAACTAATTTGATTTCTGGAAAGAAATGTCAGGATCATGTATTAAGTACTGTACCTCTCAAAATTAGATTTGTCTTTATAAATCCTTAATCTCAAGAAATATGACTCTTTCAAAGAATAATGGCAAATGCATCTGTTCACATTCAAAAAGTTTGTCTATCCTCAAATTATTTAAGATTACTAATAAACGATACTATTTAGAATCAATCATTCACATATGAAACAACATAGTAGTTACAAGTATAGTCCAAAAAAATAAAAAATAAAAAGGATTCACTTAAAAAAAGAACAATTTCCACCTGCTTTCAATAAATGGATCAATATATCAATAATACACTATCACTGTCATTATTTCTTATTGTGATTTTACTACTCAAAATTCCTCAGCATAAGAATAGAAGTCTAGATAACAAGACCTTGAGATCTCGTCAAATAAAAATATCTCACTATGATCTGACCCTCTAAAAATGTTTTTTAAAAGAGCTAATCGGGGGCGCCTGGGTGGCTCAGTTGGTTAAACAACTGCCTTCAGCTCAGGTCATGATCTCAGGGTCCTGGGATCGAGCCCCGCATCGGGCTCCCTGCTCGGTGGGAAGCCTGCTTCTCTCTTTCCCACTCCCCCTGCTTGTGTTCCCTCTCTCGCTGTGTCTCTCTGTCAAATAAATAAATAAAATCTTTTTTAAAAAATTAATTAAAAAAATAAAAGAGCTAATCGTTATATATTCAATAACTTTGATGAATGATAAAACTGATAAATAAAAAATGACTCTACAAATTAACTCTCTTGATCTGGCTAAAATACAACCTGCAAATGTTGAAAAGGACAGATTTTAAGACAACCAAGTCAAGCAAGCAAACATTTCACAGCTTATGTTTTGTTTCTATATTTATATAAAAAAATTTAAATATATTACTTTTTCTCATACTGAAACCAGAACCATCTTAAAGAGTTAAAATCTACATTAACACAACTATAATTTCTCCAGTGTGACCTTTATAAACATTTGGTAATTTACCACTGATGTAATCTGTCTGTAGTTTTGAGAAAGGATTTTTAACTGTTTCTTTAATAGAGAATTAAAATAACCTATTCAGGTTATCTATTTCTTCTTTAGTGAGATTCTGTAGTTTGTGTTTTTCAAGGACTTTGCTCATTTTATCTAATTGTTGGATTTATTGGCATAAAATTATTCATAGTATTCCCTTACTATCCTTTTAATGTCTGTACAATATGTAGTGATATTCCCTCTCTTATACCTAAAATTATCAATTTGTATCTTCTGGCTAGTTTATCAAATTTTCTGGTAATATCAAAGAACCAACTTTTGATTAGTGATTTGTGTTTTTAATGCTTTTCTATTTTTATTTAATTCATTTCTGCTCTTTATTTCTTCTATTTACTTTGGTTTTAATTTGCTCTTCTTTAGTTTCTTAAGGTGGAAGCTTAGGTCATCAATCTTAAACCTTTCTATGTTTCTAATATAAACAGTCAATGCTATAAATGTTCCTATAAGCACTGCTTTAGCTGCACCCCCACTAGTTTTAGTATGCTGTATTTCCATTTTCAGGAAATTAAAAAGATTTTCTAATTCTCTTTGGAATTTCTTCTTTGACTGATGGGTTATTCAGAATTGCACTGTTAAGTTTCAAACAATAAAATTGGGTTTTTCCATATAACTCTCTGAGAGAATGTACTATATATTTGGTCAGAGAACACACTTTTTATGACTCAAATCCTTTTAAGTTTGTTGTGACTTGCATTATGGCCAAGAATGTGGTCTATTTTGTTTTAGGGGTATTCTTATGCTGTTAGATGGAAAGTTCTAAAAAATACCAATTTGATGACATTAGGTAATAGTGTTGTTTAAATTTTCTATATCCTCCCTGATTTTCATCTATCTGTTCTGAGTTATTAAGTAGGATACTAAAATTTTTTATTGTAGCTGGATTTACCTACTTCTTTCAATTCTATCAGTTTTTGCTCTGTGCACTTTGAAGGTCTGTTTTTAGGTACATAACCTTAGGATTATTATGCCCTCTTGATGAATTAATCAGTTTATCATGATTACTTGACTCTGTCTACCCCTGTAATATTTACTTGTTCTGGAATCTCATTTGTCTGATATGAATGTAATTGTTCCAGTTTCCATTTGATTAGTGCTAACATGGTATATATTCTTGCCATGTTTTTATTTTTATACTTTGTGTCTTTATATTTAAGCAGGTTCTTATAGAGAGCATATGACTAAGCCCGCCTTTTTTTAGCCAATATAACAATCTCTGCCCTTTGGATTTTTTAGACCATTCATGTTTAAAATAATTGTGATATTATTGAACTTAAATTTAACTTCCTGCTGTTTCTCTCAGGTCTTCCTTGTTCCCTTTTTGCTCATTTCAAGGCTTTTTTTTACACTGAGTTTTTTAGTTACATCACTTTATCTTATTAATTTATTAGCTAAGACTCTTTTTTTGAGGTTAGTCCAAAAACAACTGTATATACTTTTAAGGTATCAGAGTCTATCTTCATATTATAACACTTCACATATAGAAGACACTTAACAATACCTTCATTTCTCTCTTCCCAGCCTTTGTGCTATTATTACACATTGTATTTGTACACATGCTTTAAATTCTACAATGCATTATAATTATTTTTGTTTGAAAAGTCAATTATCTTTTGTTATCAGCTTTTCTGAGTTATAATTTCACACCATAAAATTCATCCTTTTGAACTGTACAATTTACTGGTTCTTAATATATTCACGGAATTGTGAAAAACATCAACACTATCTAAATTTAGGACATTTCCATCATCCCCCAAAAGAAACACCTGCCCATTATCAGTCACTCCCTATTCTTCCTGCACCTAATGCCTTGTCAATGATTAATTTACTTTATGATTCTATTATATTTGCCTCTTCTGGACATTTCATACCTTAGAATCATTCAATACTTGTTTTTTTGTGTGTGTGACTGGCTAATTTCATTTGCATAATGTTCCCAAATTTCATTCCTAGTCTAGCATGCATCAAGTACTTTATTACTTTTTACTATCAACTATTATTTCACTGTATGGATACCACATTTTGTTTATGCATTCATCAGCTGATGACCTTTGGGTTGTTTCCACTGTTTTGCTGTTATGAATAAGATTACTATGAACATTTGCATACAAGTTTTATATGAGGGTATGTTTTCAATTCTCTTACATATACACTTACGATAGGGATTTCTGGGTCATATAGTAACTCCATGGTCATATGTTGTAACATACTGAGGAACTGCCAGACTACTTTCCAAAGTGGCTTCACCATTTTATAATCCCACCTACAATGTATGAGGGATCTGATTTCACCAACATCCTCACCAATACTTGTTATTACATTTCTCTTTTATTATGACCATGTTAGTGGGTGTGAACTGAAATCTCATGGTTTTTATTTGCGTTTCCCTAATGACTAAGGATGTTGAGCATCTTTTCATGTACTTACTGGTCACGTGTGTATCTTCTATTCAAAAATATTTATTCAGACCTTTTGTCTATTGTAATAGTATAGATGTTTTAATGTTCTAATGTACTAATTCTATCTTACATATCATTTTGTATTTATTTCTAGTGACCCAAATTTCTCCTGGTTACAGGTTGTATCTTCCTACTTTTGTGCATGCCTGGCAATTATGATTGGATGCCAGACTCTGAATTTTATGTTGACTGCTGGATTTTATTGTATTCCTTAAAATATCCTGAGGCTTTATTCTCAGATTGTGGGATGCAGTTAAGTTACTTCAATAATGTTTAGCTCTTGTGAGGATGTTTTTAAGCTTTATTAGAGCAATTCCTGAAGAGCTTTTAGTCTGCAGTTACTCTGATTCCCATACTAAGGCAATGCTCTTCTGAGGAATACCAGATGTCCCATGTGTTAGATCGTTTCACTTTCGCTGGTAGATACACAAACCATTTCTGGCCCAAGGAAAGTTTTAGAAATTGTTCTGCCTGCACCTTTCCAGCAGTTTATCCCATCTTTAGATTACTAAAGCATGCATTTTAGTAGATTATTCACATGCACACACTGATCGATACTCAGCCAAAAACTCGGGGTAAATCCACTAAAGATCTCCAGAGCATCTTCTCTTTTCAATTCTTTGTAGCTCACTCCTTTCTAGTATACTGCCCCACAATGTGAGAAAATCCTAACCAACTTGGCTTCCCCAAACTCTGAACTCCCAACTCAGAGACACCTCCGGCTGGCTATGTTTGGGTTTCTTCTCCCCCTGCTGTAGCGTGGAGCCTCTCCACAGGCAGTGAGTTCTTGTGAAATGTCTGAGAACTATTGTTTCATACATTTTCTCTAACTTTTAAAAATTTAAGGTAGAGGAAAGATTCCTTCCCTGTTATTCTACTTTGGCTGGGAGTAGAAGTCCTATACACTTTTAGGAATATAAACAATTCATTTACCAATATTCTGTTATAGAACCAAGGCCTTTTCATTGAGTATTATTCTACTGCCTAGAATTCTTACATATGTCATACTCATTATGCTACATCTATGAATTCTAGTTCACCTTCTTTAAAGTACAGAGCACATTTAAAACTTTTAAGAAACACTTGCAATGAGTGAAAGTGTCTTTGGATTTTATAATTCTTTACATATACACATACATACACTCCACAATTTCTTACAGTAATTACATTCACAGTTTCTTTCAGTACCTGCTCTTATTCAATCTTTCCTAATTATTCAAATTGTTATGATAAAAATAACAATTCTTTTTCTTTCCTTTCAGTTTTCATGGGTTTATAGAATTATAATGAAAAGCATAATTCGAATATACAACTTTGGGAATAAACTCAGTTGGAGGGAAAGAGACACACAGACTACTAGAGAATACCCTACACTAGCCAAAACATTCAGGGTGAACCATTCAATAAGTTAGTAAGACAACAGAAGTTTGTTAATAAAGCTTCCCCTAAATAATCAAGATGTATCAGATAATTTAATATCTAAGGACTATAGGCTTTTATTAACTACTTCAGAGAACAACCTGTCGACCAAAGAAAGTAAGTCTCATATAAAATGGCAATTACTTAGAAGAAACTATAACCCAAAAAGGAGATTGTGCCAGGAAATCCCATCACCTTTCCTAATAAAGGTAATAATGTGAAAATATTAAATACAGGTTCCGACAAGGATTTTGAAGAAAACAAAAGGTGAAATTTGTGTGACAGTAAGAGAAACAGACCAGGTGAAAGGGACCATGCAGACAATGTCTGAGGCATCAATAAGTGCTGTTCACAGACTGGCAACAGCCTAACATACACACCACAGAAAGCAGTTCTGTGTAAGAATTTGTACCAATAAATGAGTTATTTCCAAATAACAAAATGTGGTATATTACTTATATAACTTTAAAATGGCAAATCAGCTAGATTTTCATGGAGAACTATTACAAATCAGCATCTTAACTTGGATTGTAAACACTACAATCCTTAAATTATCCTTTAATAAAGAACTAATTTACTAAAAATTACTTTGGAAAAGAAAAAAGATGACTTCATTTTTTTTTTTAATTTAAATTCAATTAGCCAACATATAGTACATCATGGGCGCCTGGGTGGCTCAGTTGGTTAAGCGACTGCCTTCGGCTCAGGTCATGATCCTGGAGTCTCCGGATCGAGTCCCGCATCGGGCTCCCTGCTCGGCAGGGAGTCTGCTTTTCCCTCTGACCCTCCCCCCTCTCATGTGCTCTCTCTCGTTCTCTCTCTCAAATAAATAAAATCTTAAAAAAAAAACCAAACATATAGTACATCATTAGTTTTAGATGTAGTGTTCAATAATTGATCAGTTGCGTTTAACACCCAGCGCTCATCATATCACCTTCTTAAATGCTCAGCTTACTTCATTAAAATAATTTACCATGTTTAAAATACTGATTTATAGCATTATAAAGAATGGCTTGGCCTAAAAATTTTTAAAAACAAAACCTAAATATATTAAAATAAAAATTGTAAAATTTATTACCATAATACCAGGTCTAAGATACTAAGAAATTCCTCCTGAATAATACATTGGATTAAAGTTTCCAGTGTGTGATACTGGAAAGCAGTATGCTTAAGAACTCTGATATGAGATCTAATAATAACACACCAAATGTTCTTAGGCAAGTCATTTACCTTTCTCTTACTCTATTTAGTCCTATCTGAAATCTTTATAGGAAACATTAAAAGCCATGCAGCACAGGATAAGTTCTGAATATGAAGTAAATGAAATATGATCAGTTCTTCAGAATATCACTAAAGAAAGCAGTACTTCCTTAAGGTTACAGCTAATCATTTCTTGACTGCGGTACCTTCAAAATTCACTGCTCTGAGTGCTTTCAAGCCTGTTCCACTGTCCACCAGTTCTCTCAGTGTATAAACAGAGAACTTTCTTTTTTTTGAATCTTCAGCTTAAACCTTTCTTTCCTTAGCTTCAGCCAACTTATGTTTTCCCACAATCTTCAAAGAATAAAATAATTCCCTTCCTTCATTGAAAGTGTTACTTTGCAGGGATCTATAAAGTATGATCAAGTTCTCTGGAGTCTTCTTTTTTCCCATCTATATAAACATAAGAATACATTATACCTTACCTTTCAATCTCACATTTTTTTGATTTTGTAAATATTTTTCCCTGTTAGATTTTTTATACCAAATACAGGCTTTTAAAGAATGAGTTTATTATTACTGGAATGCCAAATCTTCCCATTTTACATAAACACATGTGAAGCCACAACAGGAAAACTGCTTCAAATCCCATAACAATACTCAACAGAAAAATCATATTGTCATTGTATTAAATATTCAGTCAAAAATATTGAGTACTGGTCCTGTGCCAGGCTCCATGCTCGGAAAAATGCTGTAAAGCAAATAAACAGAGCCTCTGAGTTCATCTAGCTCACATTTTAGAGAGAAAGAAGTATCTAAGAAAGACATTAAGTGCAAGAAAAAACAAAATGTGTTATGAGTTATGGCAGTAACTATCGGCATGTGATAATCTAACCTAATCCTGGATCAGAGCAGGTCTCACTAAAGAAGTGAGACTAAGTTATTACCTGAAGGATGAGTATCAGTTAAACAGACAAAGGAAGAAAGAGGTGTTCCATGCAAAGAAGAGAGGCCATGTTAAAGCTGTGAGAAAAATAACTTCGAATAACTCCTGAAGTTCATAATGGCTTGAGTTCAGAGTAGGACAGAGGAAAATGAATCTACACAGTTCTGCTCAGACCTTGTATTCCACTTGTAGTCTGACCTTTATCCTAAAGACACCAAGAAATGGAAGGTAATAATGTTTTAACTTTGGGATAACGTTCTGGCTTCAGAGTGGAGATGTCAAGAATTACACCTAGCCAAGGAGATGAGTCTGGAGAACTCCGTGAAACACCTCCACTGATCTCCAGGTGACTTCAGTCTACAGAAATCATTACTTCTCCTTGATATATATTCTTCACATGGCTTCAACAACACCATGTCTCAGTTTTCCTTCTGCCTCAATGGCTATTTTTTTAGTCTCCATTGCGCTGTAGATAAATGTGATGTCCCTTCCAAAGGTAAAACAGTTTGGGTTAAAATACATACATGTTGACACATGATCAAACATTATTCTGGCTATTTCTGTGAGGGTGTTGAATGAGATTTACACTTAAATTGGTAGACTTGAAGTGAAGCAGATTGCCCTTAGTAATGTGAGTGGCCTTATCCATTTGGTTGAAGGGCTTAACAGAAAGAAAACTGACCTCCCCCAAGCAAGAGGGAATTCTGCCTATAGACTGTTTTTGGACTCAAACTGCAACAAACTCCTCTCTCTGTTTCTCTGGAGAACCCTAACCAACACATCCATTAAGCTTTAGTTTAGGCCCAATACACCTACTAAAAGAGAGATATATTAAACACAAAGGGAAATAAAATATAATACCTGTTATAATAGGATTATTTTAAAAGCACATATGAAACACAAAGGGGAGAGATGTCCATTCTAGCCTATATAGATCAGGGTAAGCTTTCTCAGAGGTTGATCTAAGCCTGAAAGATGAATAAATACTCTGCAAGCAGATGGGAGGGGGGCGGAGAAGCAACATCCCTGGCACCAAATAGTCCCTGCATGAGAAGAAGCCCAGAGATATGAAACAGCATGCCATATTAGAAAACCACAAGTAGGTTTATATAGCTGAAGCATAGGGTGAGTGGGGACTAGGGCAAGAGAGGAGGCAAGTGACAAAACCAGAAAAATATAATAGGGCCAACTCATGAAAGATCTGATTTGAGAAGGTAAGCAGTTTGAATTTTACTTTGTAGGGAAATACATAAGGGTTCTAAAATCAGGCAAACTTGATCATAGCTGCATTTTTAAAAGATACCTCTGGTAGCAGTGTTAAGAACAAGTTCAATGAGATGGAAATGATGGGAGGGAAACCAGCATGGATGACAGACCACATTGGAGGTCAGTGCCTTGGTCTGATTAGGCTGCCGTAACAAAGTCCCATAGCCTAGGTGGCTTAAACAACAGAAATTTATTTCTCATATTTCTGGATGAGATCAAGGTACTAGCTGATTAGGTTGCCTAGTAAGGGCTCTCTTGCTGGCTTGCAGACAGCTACCTTTTTGCCATTTCCTCACATGGCCTTTCCTCAGTATGCGCAGAGACAGAAAGGGGGGGAGGGGAGACGGATCTCTTTCTCCTTTTTCATGTAAAGCCACCAATCCTATCGGATTAGGACCCCACCCTTATGATCTCATTTAACCTTAATTACCTCCAAATACAATCACGCTTAGGGTTTAAGGGCTTCAACATGTGAATTCTGGGAGGGGGACACAATTCAGTCCCATAGCTGCATTGTAGCAATCTAATTAGATGATAGATACCTAAGTGAAACCAATAGCAGTGGAGGTGGAGAAAGATGTCATGCTTAGAAGGTAAAAGAACAAGACCTGGTCACAAATATGAAAAGTGAAAGGACTTAGGAACTTTCTCACTTACATAACTGGATGAATGGTAATACCATTCATTAATACTAAGAACGCAGGTTATTGGCCTAGCAGAACCCCAGGGGCTTCAGAATTAGAAAATGCAGGCCCAGTGAAGAAGTCAGACTGAAAACGGATTACCGAAGATCTGTCTACTGAAGACTTAACAACCAAGTCTGAGATTTGATTTTGCCATGGTTACAAACTAATCTGTTAGCCTGTTACATGGATACTGACAGCAGACTCAGAACTTCTGGGTCAGAGACAAAGGCCTTTATTAACCATGACATAGCATAGGCATGTTTGCATTGGTTCCCTGGATCCCAAATTCCTGAGGGGTAGCATTATATGAGCCTAGATGAATGCTGTCCTCACAATGATTTGACTTAAAGGTGAGGAATATGAAACTTGGGGAGCCGACCATTTTAAAGCGAGCTGTAAGCAATCCTGTTTTTTGTCTCATCTTATCCCTCAAGATGACTTACACAAACACAACCCTGAGAAACTGCCTATGCAAAAAGCAGGCAGGGCCTTGCATTCTTGGCATACGTAGTAAGACATGTAAGTAAAAGCATGAGAAAATCCTGTCACAACACTCACGGACCTATGTCCAGTTCATTCCCTCTGAGACTCCAAATGCATTTATGCCCCAGGCAAAATACTCAGGAAGGTATCTCTAAAAAAATGGAACAAACCATTTGAAGACAACTCAAGAAACTAGAATGGATGCTGTTATCCCCGAGAAAAGTATTCCAGATTCTAATCTTTGAAAGGTCCCAAACAAAATAGTACTATCCAAGAACACTAAGTAAAGCCTGCCAGTGAACAAGCCCCACTCACGTAAAAGATGCTCCTTCAAGTTTCCTATCATCTTCTATTCCCCCCCAATATTTGTGAAACTTTTCAAACATACAGAAAAGTTGGAAAATAACACAATAAACACCTTTACATTTACCCCCTTTGATTGAAAAACTGTTAACAACATTTTGCCATATATGCTTTCTTTTTATTTGTATAGGCTTTTTTCTTTTCTTTCTTAAGAAGCATTTAAAAATAACATGCCTTGGGGGCACCTGGGTGGCTCAGTCAGTTAGGCATCTGCCTTCAGCTCAGGTCATGATCCCAGGGTCCTGGGATCAAGCCCCTTGTCTGGCTCCCTGTTAGGTGGGGAGTCTGCTTCTCCCTCTCCTGCTGCCCCTCCCCCTCACTTGTCCTCTCTCTCTTTCAAATGAAATTAAATAAAAAAATCTTTAAGATCTGATTAGAGTCAGATTCAACATAGATAACCAGAATATTCAGTTAATGCTTTGTACTTCAAATTGCATCACATGAGAGGAAACATAAATGTCAAGTTATTCTATTACTAGTAATACTAACTGTTCATTTAAGTGCCCATAGTTAGATCTCTATTTTAAGGTACCTATTTTTCCATTTACAATTTCAAGAAATCTCTGAGGTGATACTTCAGAACTATGCAAATATACTATGCAAATAATCCCTCACATACTTTTACCTAATGAAATTAGCATCCACTGATAATCATTATCTGAATCAATTATTTCACGGAAGGGTTGTACATTAATTTTTTATTATTAATGAAACAAAATTACCACAAACTTGACAGCTTTAAACAACATAATTTAGCATCTCACAATCTGTAGATCACAAGTCTACATTGGTTTCTCTGCTCCAGGTTTCACAAGGCCAAAATCAAGGTGTCAGCCTACAGGTTCTTACCGGGAAATTCTGGAAGAAGTCTGCTTTCAAGGTCCCTCAGGTAGTTGGCAAAAGCTAATTCACTGAAGTTGCAGGCCTGAGATCCGCAGTTCCTTAAAGGCTATTAGTACAGGGACACCCTTAGCTCCCACAGGCTTCTGTATGGTCCTTGAATGTGGGCCCTACCTTTATCTCGGGCTAGCAATGTCATGTTGAAACCTCCTCATGTTTGGCTCTCTCTGGCTTCCCTTCTGCTGCCTCTCTTACAAATTCCTCTTCTGTCAAATCTCCGTCACTGACTCTTCTGCCTTTCCTGTCAGTTTTAAATAACTCATGTAATTGCACTGGGTCCACCCAGATAATCCAGAATAATCTCTCTATATTAAGGTCAGCTAAATAATAACCTTAATTAAATCTGCAAAGTCCCTTCACAATAGTACCTAGATTAGTGGTTGATTGAATAAGCAGAAATGTGAATCTTCAAAAAACATTTTAACAATTTAACAATTATGCTACCCTCCTGCAGTCCATGGAATTGCCTTTCCTGTCACACTTGCATCAGTCCCAGCCCACTGGGCCCCTCCACCAGGAGACCAGCACAAACCCCCGCTTACACCACATTTCCCAACAAGAGAGTTCTGCAGGGCCTCAGTTCTGGTGGAGGTGGTGACAGGTCTCATTTCACAGGCAGACCAGAGCACACCTAGTTAAAACTCACCACATTCTGGCCAGGGACCAAACACTACCAAGAGCAGGCAAGAAGAACCACTGCAGGCAACTGGCCTGCAGGACACAACAGCCAGAAAACAACAGTACAGCACAGACAGCACACACTAGAGACACTCCCAAAAGTGCCAGGCCCTAGGCATTACATGACCTCTTCTTTATAAAGCTATTACTTTCAGTAACAGGAGACATAACTGGCTTTGCTAATACAGAGAAGCACGCAGAGACTTAAACAAAATGAGAAGACAGAGGAATTTACCCCAAATGAAAGAACAAGATATGGACATGGGCAGAGATCTAAACCAAACAGTTATAAGTAACATGACTAATGGAGAATTTAAAGAAACAAACATAAGGATACTAACTGGACTTGAGAAAAGAATGGAAGACATCAGTGAGACCCTTACCACAGAGATAAAAGACTTAAAAAAAGAATCAGAGAATAAAGAGTGCAATAAATTAGATTAAAAACACGTGTGATGCAATGAACAGCAGGCTGGAAGAAGCACAGGAATGAATTAATGACATAGAAGACAAAGTAATGGGGGTGCTAAGTGAAATAAGTCAAGCAGAGAAAGTCAATTATCATATAGTTTCGCTTATTTGTGGAACATAAGGAATAGCATGGAGGACATTAGGAGAAGGAAGGGAAAAATGAAGGGGGGGAAATCGGAGGGAGAGATGAACCATGAGAGACTATGGACTCTGAGAAACAAACTGAGGGTTCTAGAGGGGAGGGGGTGGGGGGATGGGTAAGCCCGGTGATGGGTATTAAGGAGGGCACGTACTGCATGGAGCACTGGGTGTTATACGAAAACAATGAATTGTGGATCACCACATCAAAAACTAATGATGTATTATATGGTGACTAACATAACATAATAAAATAAAATTAAAAAAAAAAAAGAAAACAAACTAATGGAAAGCTATGTAGCTGAACAAAAGAGAGAAAGAAGAATTATGCAAAATGAGAACTGACTTAGGGAACTTAGTGACTACATTAAATGTAATAAGATTCATATTATAGGAGCCCCAGAAGAAGAGAGAGAAAAGGGGGCAGAAAATTTATTTGAAGAAATAATAGCTGAAAACTTCCCTAATCTGGGAAAGGAAACACATCCAGATCCAGGAGGCTCAGAAAACCATCAAAATCAACAAAAGCGGGCCAACACCAAGACATGTTGTAATTAATTGGCAAAATATAGTGATAAAGAAAAAATCTTAAAAGAAACAAGACAAAAGAAGTCATTACCTTACAAAGGAAAACCCATAAGGCTAGCAGGAGATTTTTCAACAGAACATGGCAAGCCAAAAGGGAGTGGCATGACATATTCAAAGTGCTGAATGGGAAAAATCTGCAGCCAAGAATACTATATCCAGCAAGGCTATCATTCAGAATAGAAGGAGAGATCAAGAGTTTCCCAGACAAACAAAAGCTATGGGAGTTCATGACCACTTAACCAGCCCTACAAAAAGTGTTAAAGGGGACTCTTTGAGTAAAAAGGAGAGACCAAAAGTAACGGTATAAAGGCAGGAAACACAAAAGCAAATATTCCTGTAAAAAAATCAGTCAAGGAACTCACAAAATAAAAGGATATAAAATATAATAACATATCCCTAAACTGTGGGGAGGAGAAGAGGAAAGAATGGGTTCAAACTTAAACGACTATCAACTTAATAGAGACTGCTATATGCCGAAGAGTATATAAACAAACCTAATGTAACCAAAATCAAAAGCCACTAATAAACATGCAAAGAATAAAGAGAAAGAAATCCAAATATATCACTACAGAAAATCAGAAAAACATGAAAGAGAGACAAGAAAGGATCAGAGAAAACCTCCAAAAACCTCCAAAAACGACCATAAAACAAACAACAAAATGGCAATAAATACCTATCAATTATTGGACTAAACACTCCAATCAAAAGGCATAGGGTGTCAGAATGGATAAAAAACAAGACCCACCTATAGGCTGCCTACAAGAGACTCATCTTATTATTTTAAAGATTTTATTTTTTATTTATTTGTGAGAGAGAGAGAGAGCATGTGTGCATGAGAAAGAGAGCACAAGAGGGGGGAGTAGGGAGAAGCAGTTTCCCTGCTAAGCAGGGAGCCCAATGATGATGATACAGTGCTTGATCGCGGGACCCTGGGATCATGACCTGAGCTGAAGGCAGACCCTTAACTGACTGAGCCACCCAGGAGCCCCAAGAGAATCATTTTAGACCTAAAGATACCCGCAGATTGAAAAGGAGGGGATGGAGAACACTTATGATGCAAATAAATGTCAAAAGAAAGCTGGAGTTGCAATACTTATATTGGACAAACTAGACTTTAAAACAAAGACTGGGGCACCTGGGTGGCTCAGTTGTTAAGCGTCTGCCTTCGGCTCAGGTCATGATCCCAGGGTCCTGGGATCGAGCCCCGCATCAGGCTCCCTGCTTGGCGGGAAGCCTGCTTCTCCCTCTCCCACTCCCCCTGCTTGTGTTCCCTCTCTCGCTGTCTCTCTCTGTTTGTCAAATAAATAAATTTTAAAAAAAAATCTTTAAAAACAATACAAAAAACAAAGACTGTAAGAAGAGACAAAGAAGGGCACTATATAATAATAAAGGGGTCAATCCAACAAGAAGATATAACAATTATAAATATTTATGTACCCAACATGGGAGCACCAAAATACATAAAATAACAAACATAAAGGAACTAATCAATATTAATACAATAATAGTGGGGGACTTTAACACCCCACTTATGTCAATGGACAGATCATCTAAATGGAAAATAAACAAGGAAACAATGGCTTTGAATGACACACTGGACCAGAGAGATTTAACAGATATATTCAGAACTTCCAGCCTAAAACAGCAGAACACACATTCTTTTCAAGTGTACGTGGAACATTCTCCAGAACATATCACATATTAGGCCACAAAACAAGTTTCATCAAAAGATTAAAGTCAGATCATACATCTTTTCTGACCACAACACTATGAAACTAGAGATCAACCATAAGAAAAAATGTGGAAAGACTACAAATACCTGGAAGTTAAATAAAATGCTACTAGGTAATAAATGGATCAACCAAGAAATCAAAGAAGAAATAAAAAAATTACATGGAGGAAAATGAAAATGAAAGCCCAAAGGTACAAAATCTTGATGCAGCAAAAGTGGTTCTCAGATGGAAGTATATAGCAATACAGGCCTACCTCAAGAAGCAAGAAAAATCTTAAATAAATAACCTAAGATCACACCTTAAAGGAGCTAAAAAAGAACAACAAATGAAGCTTAAAGCCAGTGGAAGGAAAGCAATAATAAAGATTAGAGCAGAAATACATAATATAGAAACTAAAATAATAGAACAGATCAATGAAACCAGGAGCTGGTTCTTGGGAAAAAAATCAATAAAACTGATAAACCTCTAGCCAGACTTAGCAAAAAGAAAAGAGAAAGGACTCAGATAAATAAAATCACAAATGAGAGAGGAGAAATGACAACCAACACCAGAGAAATACAAATGATTATAAGAGACTATTATGAAAAACTATACACCAGCAAACTGGACAACCTAGAAGAAATAGGTAAATTCTTAGAAATATTAAATTACCAAAACTGAAACAGCAAGAAATAGAAAATTTGAACAGATTGACAACCTGCAAAGAAATTGAATCAGTAATCAAAAAACTTCTAACAAACAAAAGTGCAGGACCAGATGGCTTCACAGGTGAAAAAAAAAAAAAAAAAATTACGCCCCTGGTTGTTTTTGTGTGATTCTAGCCAAGAAAAAAAAAGCCACGCTTATAAGACTATCAAATCATTGCTATTCTCTTATTAAGCACACTGACAATTTATTAATTCTTAAAGAGGTAATTAAGATAAATATTAAAGGAAATGCGAAGACCCAAATTAGTTAAGAAAATCAAATCTCTTTCATTAGAATTTCTGCTGGATTATAAATTCTCCACTTAATAGTAATTCAGTATTGATATAAAAGAGATAGTTGGGAAAATTTCACAAATTACATGCTAGTTTTTACAAATGAAGCCTGAAACCTAAATTCTATTTACTACCTGACATATGACAGCCTTTGGAGTCTTCCTGATTGAGCCTACCAGAAACATTATTCTCTGGCATTCGACTCCAGTATATATACTGAAGAATTCTATTTTGAAAATTACCCCTTCATACCACTCTCCCACCTCCTTAAACCCTGACAGTATCTTTCTAAATTTAGATAAATTATCCAAACTTATTATAGGCTACATATTTTTATCAAGCTATATGTAGATAGTAAAAAAAAAAAAAAATGCATATTAGCAAAAGCATTTGTTTGAGTATAAAAACGTAACTATGTGAATGCAAAGAGTATTCTTTTGTGTAGTTATGGAACTGCATTCTAAAAACAAACTGACATCTCAGTTTATTTTACTTACACAATAAGTTTAATTTACATAGAAATGACAGAGCATTTCAGGAGCAAGTCTTAAAAACAATTTCTGCTGAATGACTGCTATAATAATCTCCTTAAGAGAGAAATAAACATAAACTAAAACGGCATTTGTGAAACATACATAGTAGCTTTCTAGTGAAGACAAAACTCGATATTTAGTAGGAACACACTAAAAAAAAACCAGAAGGGGTTTGGTTTAGATTGTTGGCTAAAGTCAGAATCTGTTTCCTTAAAACTTCAATCTTAAGCATATCAGAAGCTATTTATTAAGGCAGACTCCTAGGCAACAAACTCCAATTTGCACTTTCTTCTGAATTCCACCCTATCCATCAATGAGGAGGAAGGAGGTTTTTCAATGCTTCTATGTACAGGACGTGGTGAGATGCTTTCTACAGATTCTCACTTACTGCAACTAGCAACCTCACTGGTAACATGAAGTACTAAATTATTTCCAGAATTTAAATGCAAAGGTTTATTTGTTTTCTAGGAACTTTGGACAGTCATACAAGAACTTCTATTTTTTGAATTATAGCAAATTAAGTCTAGAGTTTGACTATGAAGAATAAAAATTTTCCAGCAGAACATGCCACAAATACAAACTACTTTTAATCAAATAATTTTAATCAGCAAAGCTATAATCATCTGAAACTCTTAGAAATTAAATGGGAATGAGAGTAAAATAATTGAAAATTGTTTAGTTCTACAAATGGGAAAATTATCATTAGCATATCATTTTCCTTTCTTCCAATAAGAAAGCCTATCTTTATGTTCAAATTCCTAAAATTAAGGAATTTCCTGAAATGCATAGGTCTAGAATTTATAGTTTATATATTTGTATCACACTCATTTGCTATTCAACAAATATCATGAGAACAGAAAATTTCCCCAAACTGTTGAAAGACAAGCATAAAAAAATACTGTAATACAGAGTAAAGTATCTTAAGAGAAAGAAAGCAAACTCACGCCATTAGTTTACTAACATTTTTTAATTCTATTTTATTATTTTTAACTTAATTTTTAATATTGCTAAATGCAATATTCACATTTAAGGTCACATTAAATCTTTCTTGAAAGAAGGCAAGATAGGCAGAAAAAGAGAATGAGAAGAAAGGAAATTGAGAAAAGAGAAAGACAAAGAACGGTAGAGGAGATGAGAGAGGGCTTCCTAGGAGACATCAGATCCAAAACCTGAAGGCAGGAAGAGGTATGAATGAAGTATAGTAAGGTGGTTAAATCTAACTGGAAGGCATAGCTCAGAAATAGAAATGAAGGAATATGGACAAAAAGATAGGTCCACCTATGTATTACTAAATCCCACCATAATGAACACCAAACAAATGTACTATAATGAAAATTGTGTTATTATTCGTATATAACTAGAACTCATACATCTCAATCCTAAAATGTAGGAAATGAAATTCAATTAATAATCAACCTTCAACAGTGAGATTAGTAATGAAAACAAGTTATTTCAAATAAGACATGAGAAGCAAGATGGTAGGGAACAAAATGCTAACAACCAGACTTCCCTTCTCTAATCCTTGGATCTTTTGTTGTGACAGTTTTATGCTAGAAAGTTATATTTACTTTTGATAAATATATTGGGAAGCAAAAGGGATTGATACTTGAAGCTCAGGGGTCCACTGATCTAAATTTAAAATACACTGCATTACAGAATAAATCCTGTGATTTGGGGTGATCATTTGGGGCCAATTTGATCATGAACACAAATGTGAATGCAGGCACAGGAAGTGGGAAATCTAGATAATGCAGAATATTTTATCTCTATCTATATATAATCATTAAAGTGAAACTTCAAAATACTTTATCATGGAGTAAGATCCACCAAAAATTAAACCTGTGACAATCCATACGTCCAAAGAACATACGTAGGAGATCTAGGAGAAAGGAATCACTTGTACATGGATAATCTAATAAGACACAGTTGCTAAATTTTTTTTTTAACTATCTTTTTTTCTTTTTTTAAAGATTTTATTTATTCATTTGAGACACAGAGATACAGACAGAGAGAGAGAAAGCATGAGTAGGGAGAGAGGCAGAGGCAGAGGGAGAAGCAGGCTCCTCGCTGAGCCAGGAGCCCGACGTGGGGCTCGATCCCAGGACCCTGGGATCATGACCCGAGCTGAAGGCAGACGCTTAACCATCTGAGCCACCCAGGTGCCCCATAGTTGCTAAATTTTGACAGAGATGATGCTAGGGGATACAGGTTAAGGGTGGAAAAGATGCAGATGCCAAAAAGGACAAAGTTTGTTTACAGAACAGCACCTGTCCAAGTGAACAAATATGTGTGGCTCAGGGAAAAGAGTAAACTGTAAGCCCTATTTAAAAACAAAACAAAACAAACATCCCCAGTTCTTCTGTAAGGTCATATAGTATGGATATTCTAGAATCAACATAATACTAGCCTGCAGCATATAGTTAATTCATGTGGAAATGGGCAAACATCTCATGTACAGCAGAAATTATTCAGGGCACTAATTATACTTAAGTTATAAATGCTAGAGAACAATGTCAAGAACTTTGAAGGGCCTAAGATTTTATCCTGTTTGCAAGCTAACAAGTTAGCCTGCTACTATTTCATGGATACTGTCAAAAAACACTAGACTCATGTGTCAGAGACAAAAGACTTTATTACTTGAGTTATAGGGCAAGCAGCATGAACTTATTTTCATCTCTTTCTTTGGTCCTTCAAAGCCCAAAGAGGCAATGTGGACAGGCCAAGGATAGAGGCTAAGCACACAGTGGGACTGTATTATAGCTGAGGAACCTCAAAATTTATGAAGCCCAATCTTATAAGGGGGTTGCTAACAAACCTGCCCATTCTTTGCCCCCAGTGGGGGAAGGGAAAGCATTTTCTTGGACAGCTAACAAATCTGCTCTCTGCCTTGGAGGAAGACACAATTTCTGTCTTCCAAGCAGTTTCCTAATACAAACACCCTCAAAAAGGTAGTCCACAACAAAAGCTGTCAGCACCTTTGCTCAGACACATGCGGAAATGCAATCCATGGAGAACTTTCTCCTAGCAAACATACACCAAGTTTCATGTATTCTTTATGCTACTGTTCAACCAAGTAATTCATTCTAACTAGTGTTTTAAAGAATCAAAACAGGAATATAGGAACTTCAGCTTTTCCTTAGAGAACGAAAGTAGTATGCAGTTATCACACTGAACAAATGTGTCCATATGCATTTTATTAAAATTACTTAATATGACATAGAATGAATAAAACTTTTGGCTTTAACAGAACATTCACCTGAATGACAAATGACATTTTCAAGGGTTCCTCCCACTGGTACCACGTGAGTAAACTAAATGGTCACAAGGCCTAATCCTCCATCAAGTCAAAGGTAGTAGGTTAGACCCAATTTATTAGCCAAGTAAATATCAATCTTCACACAGATAAGCACTTTTTTTTTAACCTTTATTGAGGAATAACTGACTGTGATGATTTGATATATACATACATTATAGAATGATAAACAAGATTAATACAATTAACACATCCATCACCTCACATAATTAACATAGGTAACTTATTTATTTATTTTTTTTAAAGATAAGCACTTAAAAGAACACTTATCCCGCCTGGCAGGGTGGAGGATTCAACCTCTTTAAAAACATTTAAAGGATAAAACTTGGCATGAATTTGTTTTCTGATGTAATAACTCACTACAAAATATTAGGGTTACGGGAAGGATATGTTTACATAAAAACATAAACTTTGAAACTGAGAATATGTTTCAAACATAACCATTGAAATAAACAAAAAAATGCAAAATGTTTTTAAAATCACTTTTTTTTAAAAGAAAGACTTCAAGATATGCTTTAGCTTCAAAACCTTTATTCTGACTATTCAAAATTGGGAAAAAAAAAAAGTTTAAAGTTGAATATATGACCATACCTCTCCTAGAGCTTCGTATCTTTTCTGGTTCCACCTGTGCAAGTCTTCCCGGTAGTTAAAAACAAATGGTTCCCCAGTTTTTATGTGTCTTAACTGCCCCTCTAGAAGATAAACAAATAGTATTGCTATGATTCAGAGTATATTTATAATAATATGAAAAATATAACAAATAATGTCTGATAAAAATTTAAAATAACTTTCTCAGAAGTTTCATTTTTTCTTTACATTTTTCCTTCAAATATTAACATGATGCAAACATCTAACTACTATAAAAGAATGGTCCCAACTACTCAAATGCTGTGGCTTTTGACCTTCATTTCTCTAAAGCAAATTAACATTTGAGGGCCTATCATGTATAAGGATCTTGGCTAGCTACAGCCATGAACACGGCCTCAGTTCCTAAGCTTAGAGGTTACCGGAGGAGTAAAAGCATAAATATCAAAAAGTTAAGCAGCTTTTCAGGAAGTTAAGCAAGAATGAAGTAAGTCAACAATCCAAAAACTGCCACAGGCAACTCATGTAGATGATAAAGTCTAAAATGAGTTTGGAAAAATGGGAAGATCCCTATAGGTTACAATAGGTTCAGAGGTCCCAGTGAGATTTCTCAACTAGGCCTTGAGGTATGGTTAAGATTTCAAATGAACATTGGAGAAAAGCAGTGAGCCGACACTGGTTTGGACTGTCAAGGCAGACACACTCACTTCAGAAATTTTACCGGTAATAACTTTGCTAATAATATCAAGGGAATAAGCAATCCAGAGGCACAGGCAAGGAAAAGCTGGAGAGGCATTTCTTCCCGGGTCCTTGCGTCTCACTGCCAGCACCCTCTGGTCCAGAGTAGGTGAGGTCTTTAAGTGAGGCAAAAAGGTTACCTCATACATTGGTAAGCATTTGGTTACAAAATACTTCAATTTTATGTGCCAGAGAGTGGTACTGCTTCTATGATATTCTTCAGAGAAATTTACTTCAAATATCCACAGATTATACGTTAGTTTACCATAAGCAAACCAGTCATCCTGCTCAAAGTCTTCCATAGATAAAGACTCTGCTCATAGCATACAATAGTCTGTATTCACAAAAAGATTACAATATCAGCATGTTTATAAGGAGAAAAGACCAGGCCACCTGTGTTCTTTCTGTCCCAGAAGCGTGCTGTTGGTAATCAGGAGAGAAACAGACCACAGGCCAATTACTTTAACCTACTCTCCCCTGCCTCTACCCAGCAATTTAAACAAAACTGTGAAAAATGGACAGAACATCCAAATAACAGTGAATTATCCATTTTAACAGAAACAAAAAGAAGTACTGAGCCAAACTGCAGAACACTGGAGAACATGTTGGGATCAAAAAGCAGAAGGCTCAAACTACTGGATCTGGACTTTATGCTAAGAGCAGTGAAGCACAAGAAAGGGTTTAGAGCCCAAAAAGGGACATGACATGCAAAGTGGAACTTAGTATTTGATTTTTATTCAATGAGGGCATGCAGGAGTGGACAAAATGTTGAAAGGAAAATTATGGCACTAAAACTGAACCCTGGAAATATACTACTCCAAGTAAAACTACTTCACTATTTTCATGAATCAATTTCACCACACACAAAACTGCCTTTTTAAATATGCAAAATAAGGGCTAATCCTTATTTGTAAAGTTTTTAATACTCTCAACATGAGACACCGTGTTAGATCACTAGAACACTCTTTTTTGGATTCTGTAGGAAAATGGGACTGTCAAAATAGCCACCTATTAGCACTAGTGTTAAAAGTGAAAAGAAGGTTAAGAGTCAAAGAAAGTGAGCAAGTTCTTATCCAGAAAAAACATCTGGATCACTTATGTTATATTTTTGTTTGCAAGTATGGCATTTCTCAAAGGTTTGGACAATCTCTCCAGTGACTGTCAAAGGTCTGATTTAGGATACTTTAGCTTAGGGTCCCCTAAAATCTGCTGTAAAGTTTCACATGTATACCTAAAATGTGTGCTATTCTGGGAACTGTATCCATATATTTTATCAGATTTGTTATGGAGTCTAGGACCTCAAAGAGGCTATCACTTGCCTAAATGAATTAATAAATTGAAAGTATTTAGGATACTTCCTGGCATGTATTAAGAGTTCAATAAATATCAGGTATTATGGAAGACGATATTCAAACTCAAATGGTCTGCCTCAAGTCCAATTATTTTTTTTAGTGATATAAAAGTGTACTGCACCAGAGCAGAGGGAGTATAGGTGAGGGTAAAAGGGGAAAAGCCTTCAGCTTCTTCATCAGCAAGGATATCTAAGCTGGGCCTTATACAATTACAACAATGGGAAACACAGGTGTATTTGAAAAGGCACAGTGATTTGCAAGAATAAGGTATCAATTTGATGTAGGTTAAAAAAAAACTCTTCCCCTTTGTTACAAATTGTTTGGCTTAGAATAAAATTTGTATCCAAATTCATCTTTTATCCAACTAACTACTTTAAAATCCTTTAGAAAAATTAGAAACTTCTTCAATCAGGTAATGAAAGTTCAATTTCAAAGCTTTCATAAAAGTTTTTGTCATCATAAAGTTAAAAAAGAAGTCCCCAAAGATACTAAGTTAGAATTGCCCTTTTAGAGGTTTCATATTGAGACCCAGTTTCTTGTTTCCAAATATTCACCTCTTTGAAAAAATATTCACCATTTACCCAAATTCAAAGGTGAACTGTATCAAACTAAAAAAGATCCTTAAAAGTGACATTCTCTCCTTAGAATTCAAGTATTTCTGCCTCATACTCTTAGTCTATGTTAATGCAAGACAATGTCCAAGATACTTATAAAATGAATGGTACGTGTGTTCAAGGATGCACACACATTTGAGGTATATGTACATGAAAGGACACATGTGTATGCAAAGGTATAGGTATGTACATAAGTGTGAATGCAAGGTAAATACATGCAAGGGTGTACAAGTGTGTGAAAAGATGTGTGTATGTATCTGGTAAGAAAGGGGAAGATAAAAGTTTATTGCTTCTGGAGCACATGGCTAGCTCAGTTGGTAGAGCATGAAACTCTTGATCTCAGGGTCATGAATTCAAGCCCCATATTGGGTGTGGAGCCTACTTAAAAAAAAAGTGTATTCTTTCTTTGTTTTTTTACTCACTTTAAAAAATATTCACAGAAGATGAAACATAGACTTTAGCGAAAACTGATGTCCTATATCCACAAAGCAAACATAGTTCTATGATTTACCCACAATACCAACACCCCATCCAATTCCTGTTCTGAAGGAATCTAGGAATCATTTTAAAGGAATAAAGACAATTTTAGTCTAAATGCTCATTTGGTTCTGTTAATTAAAATATAAAGAAATTTGAAAAAACAAAATATTACTACTTATATATATCTTGGCATTAAGATATCCTTTATTAAAAAGCATGAAAACTAACATCAGAAAAGAGATCAAAGTTTCTAATATCATCTGTTTAAAATCAATTAATCTTCTAGTACACACAGACTGTCACTATAAATCCTGATACCTATAAGAAGGGATATCCACTACCACAATGATAACAAATCACCAATTTAGTTGATGTGGAGCAACAAATAGAAAGCTACAACTTAAACGCTACCAAGCCTGTAACAATAGTACTCTTCAAGTGTTAACAGTATGTTATTAATTCAGGGAATCTTAATTATTTGTTTCAGAAACATCCTTGTAACTTATGGTATGTTCTTCCAAACCTCAAGTGCATTTATTATTCAGACTTTAATTAATAAATTTAAAATAAACAGGGTGCCTGGGTGGCTCAGTCAGTTAAGCGCCTGCCTTTGGCTTAGATCATGATCTGGGGATCCTGGGATCAATCGAGCTGTGTCGGGCTCTCTGCTCAGCGGGGAGTCGGCTTCTCTCTGTCTCTCTGTCTCTCATTCTTGCTCTCGCTCTCTCTCAAATAAATAAATAAATAATCAATCTTTATAAAAATAAATTTTAAAATAAGGATGGATTTTTAAAAAATCATGGAAAACTGAGTGTTATGCTTTAAAATATTATCACAGATGATAATTGCTAGCCATTTAACTTTAAATATGTGAAAAAGTAGCATCTTTCTATATAACTTAATTGGAGTTCTAATTGGATGCCAGAGAGTTGAAAGCTCAGGGTTGAAATACATTCAGTCAAATCAAATTCATGTCTTTTGGTTTAAGTGACTTGACAATTATGGGAAATTACAATTTGGTTCTTTTGCTTGAGTGAAGAATTTCACCGCAAAGGGAGAAGTCATTATTTCTTAAATGAAATACATAAAATATTCTAACTTGCAAATAAAAATAGCGAATAATATCTGTCCTATGATTCTATTAGCATAACTAAATCTTGTATGTAGCATACAACCACTTACTTTCATTAAAAGCATATTCAAATCCTTCCAGGGTATCAGGAAAATCAAGAGGTGGTTCATCTTTTTTCATTAGCTCATCCAAATCAATCCTAGATAATAAATCTAGAAAAGAATATGAAATGCGCTTACATTCATTTTCTTAACAAAGTTATATTTTAATAACAAAGTTAATAACAAAGATTTCTGATTATTTTAAGTATTCTTTTGTTCTACCAGATTACTTTTTATGTGTTGCCTTATTGATAATTTTTTAAATTTTAAGTTCCCCAAGTGCTATATCATGACAATATCAAAAGTACTTTCAAAATCATAATTTCCAAAACAATCACAATTTTAGATCTCATGTACCACTACAGTAAATTATTAACTTCTTCCTCTCAAAATATTCAGCTATTAATTTTTATCTTACTAACGTCCATCTATAGTTTAAAGTTTTGGGTCTTTTAAATGGTCACTAAATCTTACATAAAGATGAAACTACTATTTATGAATAAGGAAACTTACAAATTTAAATAGGGGTAATATAGCACATTATTCCATTTTTACAGGAAAAAGCACAATATTAAAATACAACATGCTAACTGGAGAAAATGTGGTTAACACAAAGCAGTTTTTATTCTTCACACCATTTGATTTCCATACAATAAAAAAAATTGTCAACAAAATTTTTTAAATAAACATTTTATTTTGAAATCATTTTGGATTTACAGAAAAGTTGGAAGAAAGTACAGATAGTGTCTGTATGTCCTTTACCCAGTTTCCCCTATTGTTAACATCCTACATTACCAGGGTACATTTGTGAAAGTGAAGAAACCAACATCTGTATGTTCCTATTAACTAAGCCCAGAAATTATTCATCAGTTTTCCCATTAATGTCCATTTTCTATTCCAGGATTCCATCCAGGATACCACACTGCATGCAGCTGTCATGTATGTCAATCTCCTCTGGGTCTGTGACAGATTCCAGTCTTTGCCTCTTTTCCATGATCTTGACTCTTTTGAGGAATACTGCTTAGGTATTTTATAGAATGACCCTCAGTTTAGGTGTGTTTGATTTTTTTTTTTTTTTAATTTTGTGATTAGACTAGGGTTACAGGTTTTTAGAAAGATTACCACAGAGGTAAACTGCCCCTTTTATCACATCATATCAAGGGGAACGTGATATCCAAGGGACATCACTGGGGATGTTAATCTCCATCAGTTGGCTACGACAGTGTCTGCCAGACTTCTCAGCTATGAAGTTACTATTTTTCCCTTTCCATAATCTATTCATTCCTTGGAAGTGAGTAAGTCTAGCCCACATTCAAAGAGGAAGAGGTGGAATTATACTCTACCTTGTGGAGTAGAGAATATCTACATATATTATTTGTAATTCTTCTGTATGAAATTTTTGTCTCTCTTCCTCCATTTATACAGTTATTCAATCTTATTTATATCAGTATTGAATGATGGATATTTATTATATACTTTGGGTTACAATATATACTACATCATTTATTTTGTTGGTCAAATTGTTCCAGCAATGGCCACAGTTGTAAGCTCCTCCAGCTGGCTCCTATAACTGTTTGACATGCTCTTATCTTTTTGCTTTTTAAATATTCCTTTATTTTGTGTTACAAGATGCTTGTTCTAGGCTTATCTTTTCCCTGCCCCAGCCTAGAATCAGTCTGTCAACAAGTATTTAATGATATCTTTTAGGCTCTTATTATAGGATGAGGCAAAAATTCTTACTATATGTCATAAGAGAGTTATACCAAAACTCAGAAAAACAAAAAGATAAACTTCAAATTTATTGTTCCAAAGAAAAGATTTTTTTTTTAAAGTTTAGGTTTCGAGATTTTGCATTCTAACTCAAGTTCCTGAGGAGAAACCAGCTTCTAGGATATGTAATAAAGCAAACTAGTCCCTTTTCCTACAAAATAATTATCTCAGAAGAAACACTTTATTTCTATCTCTTACAGAGATATAACAAATCCATCTGTATGGAACATCAAAATATGCCAAAGAAAAAAGTAGTTTGTCTACCTCTAGTCTCTAGTCTCTTTTTGTAGGACGTAAAGATAAGCCAACAAAAAAATCATTTTTTAGTACCCTTCAAACTGCTATATCAAATAAACCTCGACTCACATAAAAATATAACATCTTCAAAATTCAAAAATAAAAAATGTTTACAAATTCTCTAGTAAAATGGAAATGTCACATAATATACATACCGGGCTAAAAAAGGGATATAGGCTGACAAATTTCTGATTCATTAGTGAATTTCTGAACACCATGTAATTCTTTGCAAAACAGAGTAAAATAGAAGATTTTTTAATAGCAAAAATGGCTTGGAGTGGTTAGAAAATTCTTCTTTCTTTCCAATGAGTTGAGGCTCCTTCACTATAGTCATCTACAGTTCAAAACTTAGAAACCTTTTAATCAGACACACAGCAACCATCTAATATATAAACAGATATATTATGTCTAACAGCCATTTTGTCTATCAGCTCAGATCATAAAATGCCACCTAACATCTACATACCAATTTAAAGTTTTCACATACTTTATCTCACTTGATCATGACAACCCTATAATATAGTAGCATGTATTATCACCTTCACTGTCTTTCAGATGAGAAAATGAGCTCAGAGAGGAAAAATGGCTTGTCCAAAATTATACCTTAATAGTACAGTGTGGTTAATGGAATAGATGTAGTTTCCAATATCTAACTCAATGCTCTTTCAAAATCACCATACTTACTCTATGTGCCATATCAACCCTAAAATATTCTGCCCCTCTCTCCCTTACCTTATAAAGTTATAAATATAGAAATATGCTTTTGCTCTGCTTGATATGTTCCTATAAATGACAAAATGAAAACTAAATAAATAGGCATTCTTCAAACTTCTCCTCTATTAACAAGGGAACCAGATATAGGTATTTTTTTATTTCATTAGCATTGAGAAGACATGTAGAATGAAAATGTCAGAAATTATTTTTCCTGCTTTTTAAAAAGAAAGCAATACTATAAGCTGCATTTTACATAGACACTGGGTTCCAAAGGCAGTGGATTAGGCAAAAATCAAGTATAATAAAACATTTCCATTAAAAATACCTTCATTCACCTATAAAATACAGTATGACTGAATCCATATAACTTAAATATGCATCAGATGTAACACAAGTGTTTTTTCTAAAACATGCCTCTGGTGATTAAAGTGATTCAGCAAATAGAATTCTAAACTTCAACTAAGCCTATGCAATAAATGGATAAAAATACCACTTGATACCCAGAATAAATGAAAACAGAGACTTAAACAGATATCTGTACACTCATGTTCATGGCAGCATTATTCACAATAGCCAAGAAACAACAGAAGTGTCCAAAGACAGAGGAATGGGATGGTTAATTTTATGTGTCAACTTGACGGAGCCATGCCATACCCAGATATTTGGTTAAACCTTCCTCTGAGTGTGTCTGTGGAGGTGTTTCTGGATGAGATTTGACATTTGAATCTGGATGAGTATGTACATGACACTTTCAAACACTTTCAGAAAACTAACAACATAATGAAATTGTTTGGTTGCTCCTAAGGTCACTGGACAAGGAAGTGGAAAAAATGGACAAATTCAGGAATTCAAATACCGAGCTCAAGCACAGCATAAATAACCTCTAATTTTCTAAGTGTGCCCTGAAGGTAACCCTTATCTCTTGTAGCTGAAGGGCTGAGATTGTTAAAAATCAAACAGAGTCTCATCCTGCAACTAGCTGAATTATAATGCAAGCAGAACTACCAGCCTCACAAGTGTCCATTGTAAAAGTGAGGACACTGACTGAGAAAGAACGGGGTCCTGCAAATTGGAATGGGGACATGTGGGAAAACCCTGATGCAGCTGGAGACAATGACTCTCTAAATTCTGGTAATTCTTTGTCAATGAAGAAGCTTTCCCACCCTCAGTAGAAGTGGTCTCTCTACCTTAGTCTGGGAAAATTAACCTTTGTTGCCTAAGGAAACTGTAATGCCCTCCCCTGAGGCTGTTGCCAGGCAAGAAAGGTGATTCTCAGGGCGCCTGGGTGGCTCAGTGGGTTAAGCATCTGACTTCATTCAGCTCAGGTAATGATCTCAGGGTCCTGGGATAGAGCCCCACATCGAGCTCCCTGCTCAGCGGGTAGTCACTTGCTTCTCCCTCTGCCTCTTCCCCTCCCCCTCACTCGTTCTTGCTCTCTCAATTAAAAGAAAGAAAAAAAAAAAGCTGATTCTTTTCAGGACCCACAGCCCAAAGCCCTCTTTGCATCTAGACTTTCAACTACACTTAAGTCACAGCAGGCCACTAAATGTGAGGTATAAAGTGTGACTCATAAGGAGGTACACAACACCCAACACAACAAAAGAACTACCTGGTTTTTCTAATTTATAATGACAGAAATCCAGAGAACATGTGTGGGAATAAATATTAAGGGTATGGAACAATGGATGGTCAGGGACCTGGAAGGAATGGAAAACTGGTGCCAAGGAAATTAATGCTCACTAAAAGGTGACTCAAAAGAGGAAGATATTAATAATCAAGTGGATAAGATGACTCCTTCTGTGGAGACCAGTCAGCCTCTCTCCCCAGCCACCCCTGTCATTGCCCAATGGGCTCATGAACAAAGTGGCCACGGTGGCAGAGATGGATGTTATGTATGGTCTCGTCACTATGAACTTACACACACCAAAGCCAACCTGGCTACAGCCATTACTGATTGCCCAATCTGCCAGCAGCAAAGAACAACCCTTAGTGTAAGCCAATATGGCATCATTCCCGAAAGTGATCAATCAGCTACCTGGTCACAGTGGATTACATCAGACCACTTCCATTATGAAAGAAGCAACATTCTGTGGATGCCTGGGTGGCTCAGTGGGTTAAATGTCTACTTTCGGCTCAGGGTCCTGGGACTGAGTCCCACATCGGGCTCCCTGCTCATCAAGGAGCCTGCTTCTCCCTCTTCCTGCCGCTCCCCCTGCTTGTGCTCTCTCTCTCTGACAAATAAATAAATAAAATCTTTAAAAAAAAAAAAAAAAGCAACATTTTGTTCTTACTGGAAAAGACACTTTCTCTGACTTACAGATTTGTCTTCCCCACATGTAATGCTTCTGCCGTATCTACTATTTGTGGAGTTACAGAATGCCTTATCTACCATCATGGTATTCCACATAGCATTGCTTCTGATCAAGGAGCTCACTTCACAGCAAAAGACAGGCAGCAATGGTCCCATGCTCATGAAATTCATTGGTCTTACCATTTTCCCCACTATCCTGAAACAGCTAGTTTGAGAGAATGGTGAAATGGCCTTTTGAAGATTCATTACATTGCCAGCGAGGTGAGAGAACCTTGCTGGGCTGAGCAAGATTCTCCAGAAGGCTGTACATACTCAGAATCAGTGTCCAATGTCAGCTGTTTCCCCCTAGCCATAATCTACAGGTCTAAAAATAAAGGGGTAAAATGGGAGTGTCACCATTCACTATTACCCCTGGTGAACAAGGAGAGAATGTTCATTTTCTCACTATTCTTATTACATATAGTATTAGGAATCCTAGCAAGTACAAAAACAGTAAGAAAGGAAATAAAAGGCATACTGTCCAATGTGCAAATGACATGATGGTTTACATAATCAAATATCAAGGAACCTACCCCCAAAATTCCTAGAACTATTAAATGACTCTAGGAAACTCATAAGATATAATATCAACACATAAAACTTGATTATATCTCCATAAAATATCAGTAAACATGTGGCAACTGAAATTAAAAACACAACACTGTTTATAATCACTCTAAATAATTAAAACTTATGTATAAATCTAATAACAAATGTTTACAACTTACATGTTGAAAATTACAAAATGCTGATAAAGGACATCAAAGATCTAAATAAATGAGAGACCTACCATGTCATGGATTGAAAGACGCAATAAAGATGTCAATTTTCCCCATATTCATCTATAGGTTTAAATATAATTCTTATCAAAATTTCAGTATATTTTTTGCAGATATAATTTTACTCTAAAATGATATGGAAGAGCAAACAACCTAGAATAGCTAATAGTTAAACAATTTTGAAAAAGAATAAAATGGGAAGAATCACTCTACTCGAGTTTAAGATATACTAGTACAGTAATCAATTGAGTGTGATATTAAAGAAGAGACAGACACAGATCCATGGAGCAAAACAGAGAACCCAAAACAAGGCCACCCAAACACCCAAATACACCCAATTCATTTTTGACAAAGATGGAAGAAGTAATTCCATGGTGGAAAGATACTCTTTTTCACAAATGGCGCTGGCGCAAATAGACATTAACAGGTCCCAAAAAACCAACCAACAAAACACACAACTTGACTTAGATCTCCTACCTTATATAAAAACTAACTCAAAAGGTATCATTAATTTAAGTGTAAAATCTAAAATTATAAAACTTTTAGAAGAAAACACAGAAGAAAATCTTCACAAACCAGGGTTAGGCAAAGGATGCATAGACATGACACTAAAAGCATAGCCCATAAAAGATAAAACTGATAAGTAGAGGGCGCCTGGGTGGCTCAGTTGGTTAAGCGACTGCCTTCGGCTCAGGTCATGATCCTGGAGTCTCCGGATCGAGTCCCGCATCGGGCTCCCTGCTCGGCAGGGAGTTTGCTTCTCCCTCTGACCCTCCCCCGTCTCATATGCTCTCTCTCTCTCATTCTCTCTCTCATAAATAAATAAAATCTTTAAAAAAAAAACAAAAAAACAAAAAAACTGATAAGTAGATTTCTTTAAAGATAAGTTTAATTCAGTTTGACACTTTGTTCTAAATATACTTTGCTATGCACTGCCACTTTATTTTCTAGTATTTCCAATTTAACTCCTTCATTAATTGTTCTAAGCTCACATGTACCAGGCACTCTTATTCCTGTAGTACCAATGAATTCCGAGAAGCTAAGTAGCTAGTTCACGGTAAGTACAAACACCTGAGTTCGAATCCAGACAATTCCATCTTTAGACCCTATCCATACTCTTTTTACATAATTGTGGTAGCTTTAAAGTCCAGAAGACCTACGTAAACTCTTATATATTGCTTGAGGAAGTGGAAATTGGACCGACTATTTGGAAAATGTAATTTTCACATTATCGAGTAAGGCTGAAGATGCACAAAATCTATTTAGGAAACCCAGCGAGTCTATTTAGAAAGAAACTCACACACATTCCTTGTCCTCTCTCCTAAATCAATCATTACTCTGAGAGTGCTAGTCATTTCCAGCAGCATACAAGCATACACTGAAACCTTCTAGAGGATTGTCCATAGCTGTCTCTAATTCCTCTCTTCCCATTTTATAAGGAAGCTCTTCAGTACAGCTTTCATTTCCACCAATTCCTGAAAATAGCTCTTTGTGATGATCACCAATGACCTCCACGTCATCAAATCTAAAAGTAATTTCTCATTCCTTGTCTAACCTGAATCATTATCATAACTGAATGAATTACTCCCATTTTCTTCATTTGGTGTTCAGGATCTCTCTCTTGCTCTTGGTTCTCAGCCTATTTTACTAGAAATTCATTTTCAGCTTCTTTTGCTGGTTCCTCTTCATCTTCCTGACCCTAGAGCTGAGATGCCCCAGGGTTCAGTCTTTAGATCTCTTTTCTGTCTACACTGACATCCCTGGTGATCTCAATTAGGACCTCTGGTCCTTTAAATATTACGTCCATGCTAATGATTCCTAGAACTTTTATCTCTAACCCAAATGCTCTACCAAACTCCATACTGAACTTTTCTACCTTCTTGTTTAAGTGGCATCTCAGTTTAATATTTATTATGTCTAAAACCTAACTCTTGCTTTTCACTACCCATCACCACAACCTGCTTTCCCAGTTTTCTTAATACACAGCATCTAACTTAGAGTTTTTTAGGCCAAGAACCTTCAAATTTATCTTGATTTCTCCTCTAACATCCCATGTCTAATCCAACAGAAAATCATGTCATCTCTTCCTTCAAAACATAACCAGAATCTGTCATCATCCTCTTTGCTACCACCCTAATCCAATACATCATTGTCTCTCACATTTGTGAAGAGAAAGCAATGCTCTTAGCCATTTTCCATTTTTGAAGGTAAGGGCTAGTTACACCACCCACTTGATAGAACATTAGCTCTAAAAGCAGGGAAAAGATGAGGCAAATTGTAAGCTAAGAAACTGGCTGCTTTATCATATACATGGTTTAGGCTTTCATGAAAAGAGATAAAAGGTAGTAGGAGAGATTCTTGAGGTATCTTCATCATCCAGCCTCATAAAGCAGGGTAGGATAGCAGTGAGGGATTCAGAAAAATGGCTGCAGTCAAGATGGGCTGGGACATTACCTACAAAGCATCATGAAGACCACAAAGACTCTACATTGAACAAGTAAAGAGACTCATTATCTGGCATAGTTGGCATCTCAATATTTAGAAAATCCGTTGAAGAGATCTTTCGGTTCAACAAAGCACACTTATTTTAGGAGTAAAATTCATTTAGCCTGCAGACTTAAAAAAAAGTCTAGAACTCAAAATACCCAAAGAAAGTCTAGGGTAAATTCACTCTGGGGTGTTAACATGTTGAGCCTTTCAAAAAAATATCCCTAATTAATGCCACAAAGATAGAATACTGGATTATTAGGCAGATCATTTTCCTAGCCTAGCATGACATTCTGATCAACAAACTATGATAAAGGCAATAGTCTCAACTCAAGAGACCTACAGTGTTAGTTTTACCATTAAATATATGATTTTGGATAAGAAAAGGCTTATGAATTCCTACAGTTATAAAATTACATGATTCTGTGATTTAATTACTGAGTACATACTACATCTCAGATACTGAAAGAGCTGTTATGAGGAATACAAAGAATTACAAATGGATTAAATACTCACATTCTTATTTTAGAATTGAAATGAATGGAAGATCACCTAAATATTCCTGTGCCTTCATGAGGCACAATGAAAATACCCTGAAAAAGCAAATTAAGTATGTACCTTTCAGTGCTGTAGTCTTTTCTTTTTCATCTGGACCTCCCTGTTGGATTTGTGCCATGCTTATCCAAATGGGCAACAAAATTAAAGAGCTCAAGGAAATAGACATCAATCTTCAGAAGACAGTCTAGAATGAATGAAAGCAATAAATTAAGCTCTACTCAATCCTACCTATCCCATGAGAACTTCCTAGATCCTCCCAGTTGGGATTAATCTCTCTCTTCTGACTTCCCACTGTACTTGGTTGATGCCTATACCATAGTACTTATCGTAGCCTGCCTTGCATTATAGTTATTTACGTATTTGTCTGGGTCAGCTAACAGATTACAAGCCCCAGGATAGAGGTATCAAGCTTTTGTCACCTTTATATCTCTCGTGTCACCAAACACAATACCTTATACATACAGATACCTAAAGTCACTGCATTTAATTTAGCTAAATTTACTATGTAACTTTAGTTCTCTATCACCTAATGTTTTTTAAAAAATATCTGCAGGTAGTTTTAAAAGCCTGAAATTTCCTTTAAAATAAACTATAAGCATGTGCCAATTACAAGGTCAGAATGTCTTCCTTCCAGAACAGTCAGTCAGAAGGAGAAAAATACATATAAAGTAACTAAATTACCTCTGGTGTAATTCAAAATACAACTTTAAGGGAGAAAATCAGCCCTTTAAAAAATGAAACTATGTCAAATTCAATGTCTGGAAGCCATTCTCTATAAATGGCACTCCAGTAAACAATCATAATATAAAATTATGATTCGTTAAAAATCTAATTCTGCTCTATTTTGGCCAAAGGGAAGGCATTTACACTATAAATAGATGGTTTATTCCCAAAACCATCAAAGACAAAAAAAAGACAGAAGACAAAAACAAAAAACAAAAAAACCCCCACTATCCATAAAGTTTAAAAGACAAAAATGCAACACATACAATGGAAAAAATTAAACTAATTTAGTCAATCCACGACTGTTAATGAAATTATATAAAAACTACATTCATGACAACAATAAAACAAAACTGAACGTTCCTCTGATTGAGGAACCCAATTTATTTGCTATCCACAAAGCAAACCTCAGTTTCCATTCAGAGGAATATTTTATAATTATCTTTAAAAACTGAGACATTTTCATAATCAACAGAGTATAGCAGAAAATATTTTTAAAAAAACAATACTGAGGGGTGCCTGGGTGACTCAGTCAGTTAAGCGTCTGCCTTCGGCTCAGGTCATGATCCCAGCGTCCTAGGCTCTCTGCTCAGCATGAAGCCTGCTTCTCCCTCTCCCTCTGCCTGCCACTCTGCCTGCTTGTGCTCTCTCTCTCTCTGTCAGATAGATAAATAAATAAATAAATAAATAAATAAATAAATAAATAAATAAAATCTTTTAAAAAAAGTATAAATAACACTGAAAATATTTTTAAACTATGAATGTTCCAAAGAGTCATAAATCATATTGCCCTTATCTCAATTCTAACTGGAGGTATGGGGGGTGGTATAAGAGGAAAGACCTTCTGGCTTCACCATTAACTACATGTACCCTTGACAAATTATTTCACTTCTCTGTCCCTTATTTTCAAATATGAAAAATGGCAATGATAATCATGTTTCCCTCATACTGTTACAGTGAGGCTAAATGTAAAATATTTAGCATAGTACCTGATGTGTAATTAAGTGCTCACTGTATGCTGGCTTATATATTTTTTAATTGTTATAAATGTATCATGGCTTCACCATTTAATAATAGCTCTGTGGCCAGGGACAAAACAATATCCAAAATCTTCAGTTTCCTCATTTATCAAATGTAGCTCAAGAATTAGTGTTATAGAAGGTACGTATAGCTGATCATTGCTATTACTAGCAGTAACGCTGTTTGTCAACAGAGGTTTTCTAATAGGAATAACTAAAATATGAGAATATTTTTGACTGGGAAGGCATTCTCACTTAGCGGGGAAGAGGCTGCTATTTTTTTTTCTATGAACAGGTAACTGAAAACTCTATAAATCTATAGGACTACAATGTGTCTACATTCCTTCAAGAAACTCTTGTAGTTTGTATGGTGGGTGATGTGTAAGATACCAGGGTGCAGTGGTGAGTTAAGAGACACGGTCACGGCCCAGGTGGGGGCCTAACTCTCTAGCTACCAAAACAAACTGTCAAAATAGCTCCTTATAAAATATGTAAGACCTAAACTGATAATTGTATCACTGTCATAAAAAAGCATTATTTGTAAGGTTTATCTATTCATATGTAGGATATTAGTCTTATCTGTCAAGTCCCACAAGTTTGTGCACAGGTTTTACCAGCAACTCCCTATTATACACCATCCTATAGCAGAAACTGAAGAGAAATGTTCCTAATGAGAGACCCCATGCACTGCTCTCTGTTAACAATTCCACAACTAAATTAACCATCTACAGGGACTTCTTGCATTGTTTACCATATCCCTCTGCCAACCCAGTATTTCTTCTAAAATATAAGCAGTTAGGTTATTTTTCATTGGCTCCAAATTGTCTGATTTCTAAACAGAACGATTTATACTATTATTTCATTGTGACTGTTTTAACGAGTGACATTATAAAATATTTTTGGTGCTAAAATAATTTCCAAGATTCACATTTTAAAGTTCTGGAGACCTAGTGTACAGCATAGTGACTACAATTAACAATCCTGCATTGCATACTTGGAAACTGCTACGAGAGTAGATCTCAAAAGTCCTCATCACACACACACACACACAAAGATGGTTAACCACGTGAGGTGACGGATATGTTAATCAACCTTATTGTGGAATCATTTTGCAATATATACCTATATAAATCATTACATTGTACACCTTAGTCTTACACAGTATTAAATGTCAATTATATCTCAAAAAAAAAAAAAAACTGAGAAAAAAGCTCTATAGCTTTTCTAAATACTGTACAATGTTTAATAACACATTCCCCCTTTAGATTTTGATCTCCCTGAGGACAGGTACCATGTCTGTCCCTAGCACATGTCTGGCATGTTTAGAACTCACTGGATATTTGTTGAATTTAAAAATGAATGAGTAAAAGATAGAAGGGAAAAAAAGAAGATGCACATTTTAAAGAGTCATTTTGAAGATTCTCAAGATTCTCACAGCAATTAATAATCATATTCTTATTTTATATGAGATAACCAAAAAATACATGTCGTAATTTACTGAAGTGATGATATACAAGTTAAGAGACTACTAATTATTATCTGTGATCCTAAACATTCTAGCAGCAGATGCAAAGCAGGTAAGCATGAAGCAAAAGCAATTTGTCTGTTGCTCTTACTCACTGTTAGATTTTTACCCTCTCGAGTTATTTTCCATGGCTGTGGCACAGCTGGTGAAGCTAAATCAGGAGCATTATAAATTCTCAATTTAGTTTTCCTAATAAAAATTCAGAGTTATAACCTGCATGACCACAGATAAACACTACTGAAAATGCAGCCAGCAAGCCGTCTGATACATTTGATATATATTAATATGTGCACTCAACATAGTTTATTTAGTATTATCTGATGGAGGTTAGGTTATAGGGAATAAAGTGGTAGAAGGTTTTTACTGACGTGAATTGAGACACAGTTGACATGTTGTATACTTCATGATAACCAGTGCTGTTTAAATATGGTTTCCTAGAAATGGTTATAGTATAAACTAGATTCAAAACATCTCAGTTTGCAATTTCATTCTGTGAACTACACAAAGCAATTATCGTATCTTCTTTCCTCCTATGATTCCAACAGAGAATCCACCATGTATAAATAAAGCTATAAATAACTTGTCATCTGTAATCTTTATCCAGTCAGCATTTCAAAACATGAAACAGTAGAATATTTCTTAGTTGCCCTGTTTGCTCAAAATATGGCATGAGCACTTATAATATGTATAGGAAAATACACAGACGCCTAAGTTTTCTACGTCTGTTTGTTTTTAGGTAGGTATTAAATAGGAACTAGATATAGATGATTTTGTAATAGAAGGTCTTTCCACCTCACATTCTGAATACAATGATGAAAGTATAATATATATCACAAGACAAGTAAAACTGGGTTAATTCCCTACGACCTTTGGAGCTCAAAGAATCTATGCTTACTAAGTCAGGCTCTGGAAATCCAGCAAATAGCAGCCAACTTGTGGAAGAAAGTACAGTGAGTGAATTGGTACAGAGAGTTTCGAGAAACCAAAAGATCTACTCAAATTACAGTCAAAATATCCCTATTACTCAGAAGTATCCTGAGCTTTGAAAAGCTAAATAACCTGGCTCAGGCATCCCAGACGGTAAGGGGATTCTAACTCCGGTCTTCTAACCCCTACTTAGAAGCTCTTATGAGCTCCCTCTACCTGCATGGTGGAGTCAAATTACTTAAACTATTCCAGTTTCAATTTACAGTTTATGCTATAGAAAGTTTTCATTTTTGTGTACTAATTTATATTATCAGGAAGTATTACAATTTGGAGTCTGAGCAAGTTGGACGTAGTTAATTATATAGAGATGAAACATGTCGACCAAAATTGTCTCAGTCTATTTGGTTTGCTGTTCAGAGTTAAGATTGATAAAAATTACTCCTCATCATTCCTCACAATACTTTGGTAAATCAAATGTCTAAGAGAAAGAGTCAAAAGTTAAGGAATGCCAAATACAAAGATTTTAGAAGAAACTGATAATGCACTACTGTGCCTTTTTAACAGGTTCCAAAACTGGAAGTCACCTGGGTAATTTTCACATTGCTTTGTGCCCAGCAAAAAGACAAGCTCAACAAGGCTAGAATGAAATCCTTAGAATATCTTCAAAACAATGCTAAAACTCAAACTAAGAAATTAAACAAGGACTAAGATAATTCTTGATTTTGAAGCCCCTAAAAAGAAAAAAGGGAATTTAAGCAGTCTTTTATGAAGTTTTCATAATATGGAGCAGAAATAGCAGAGCTATGGCTGAGGACAAAATAATTCTCAAAAAGATATGCTCAAAACTTTGGAAAAACAGAGTATCTCGAACAAATAGCCTCTTTTATATGGGTCAAGTATAAATGTCACATAAGTTACTTCAGAGACTTTGAATTCTATGGTAAACATAAACAATAAAACATAAACAATATTATTAATATACATAACTCCAGGCCAAATTAAACTAGTAGAAACTACTATATTCATAAGATTTCAAAGTAGCCAATACTATGAAATAGCAGTAGTAACTTACTTGCAAAGCCTACATCAAATTTTCTCATTCCATATATATGCTTACCAGCATCTCTGCTAAATTATGTGAACTCAAGGTTCAACTTAGATTTTAAAATATAATATGCATATGATAGACACTAAGGTGAACCCAAACCCCAGATGCCCCCTTCAAGGGGAACTTGCTGCTCAGAGGCAGGGAGTACAGTTAGCAAAGAGCCTCCCACTTTTCCCCACTTCAGAGTCTGCCTCAGATGCTGAGAGTTGCCTCACTCAAAATCATGCCTTTCCCAGGCTGACTGGCTTAGTCACTAACTGAGTCAAGTGGGAATATGAAGGCCCCACCATTTCAGACTAATGCAGACAACTATGACAGGCAATATTTGCTCCAGAGCTCACCATCAGGTTGGTGGAGGTTTTGTCAGACCTGCATTAAGGTCAACTTCTCTCTCCAACCAATCCTGTTGTCCTCCTTCTTTTCCTAAGTGTTGATCTTTAATAAACATCTTGCACTCCAAATTTATCTCAGCATCTGCTTCTGAAAAATTCAAGCTGTGACAATGTACTTTTCTAAATACTTTTTTCTGAAAGTAAAAAAAAATTTCATATGTTAAGAGACAAGATGTATCCAGAATATATAAAGAATTCTGGCAACTCAACAATAAAGACAAATAACCTAATTTAAAAAATGAACAAAGGATATGAGTACACATTTCTCCAAAGAAAATGACTAAAAAGCACAAAAAAGATATGAACAGCATCATTAGTCATTAGGAAAATGAAAATCAAAACAACAATAAGATACCACTTCACACCCTAAGGCATGGCTATAATCAACAAGACAATAACAAGTATTGATGAGAATGCAGAGAAATTGAAATCCTCATACATTGTTAGCTGGGATATACATTGGTATATACCCATTTTAGAAAAGTTTAGCAGTTCCTTAAAATGTTAAACAGATTTACCACATGACCTAGCAATTCCACTTTAGGTATATATCCAAGAAAAATGAAAACACATGTCCACACCAAAACTTATACACAAATGTTCCTAAAAGCATTATTCATTAATTCCCAGAAAGTAAATGTCTATCAAGTGATGATTAGATAAATTATGGTATATCCATACAAAAGAATATTATTCATTAATAAAAAGTGAAGTACTGATAAATGCTACAACATGAATAATCTTCAAAACATTAAGTGAAAGAAACCAGCTACAAAAGACCACATATAATTCCATTTATATGAAATGACAAGAATAGGCAAATCCACGGAAAGAGAAAGTAGATTATTGCGTTTTGGGTGTTGGAGGTGGGGAGTAAAGAGTGACTGTTAATGGGTATGAGGTTTCTTTTTGAGGTGATGATTCCAATAGTCCAAAAGAGATACACTGGAAGAGTGTACCTCACTGTGTATTAAATGGTTCTCTCTTTCCATCTCTTCTCTACAACTATAATGCCAAATGTCAAGGCACAGTCTAGAAAGGGAAAAGGCTTGCCCTTTTCATGCACTCTTCTCTATTCCTTTTATGAAACAAGAGTGCTAAGTGGACTTTAGGCAGACTCATTTAAAGAACTTCTCTCTTCCAATGTCCCTACCACCCTACTATCCCTCCCACCAGAGCTAGCTTAGCAACCTGCTCTACCTAGACATTAGGGGCAAACTCAGTATTTCCTAGGTATAAAAGGAAAACATTATATATAAAGTTTTTGTAAATCACAGTCCAGCTGCTTCTAGTTCTGTGCATTGCAGGTTCTCTGTCAATGGTAATTTGCCTCCCTGGCCTGTCACTATTCCTTACATACCCCTTCCAATGATGCACTGATTTACTTTGGTTATGATTTAGTTAATTCCTTGACCATATACCACTTAGTAACACCCCAATTTTATCCAATTTCTAACAAGGAATGAAATTTAATAATACTGCTTTATTATTATCATTATTAATCATTATTATCAGAATTGATCCCACATATTGTATTAACTTACTTCAAAGTTAGAAACATACCATTTGCTATACAAACAAAAACAGAAAAAATTAAGCATATAATCAAGCAATTTACTCTTAATGCCAGTAAACTATACTAGTAACACCAGCAACAAAGTTTAAAGGTAAAGTTAAGCTTTGTGGCGATCACAACTGTACTGCAAACAAGACATTTAAGTACCACTCATAATCAGTGTCTACGGACAGTGCATTCCTTGTTGTAGTATTTAAGGGGAAAAATCTCTGTGAAGCCTGATTTTACCTAAATGTGTTAAGTACGAGTAAGGTTCTCATTTAATGGATTTTTTTTTCACTTCTAGAATTTCCCAATTCTTTATAAAGTGATAGTACTTTCTAGAATTTCATGTTCGTACCATATTTCAACAACACCCAATCGTGGAACCAACAGGCAATGAATTCAGAAAGATCTGGGAAGGCTCTATATTGCTGTGATACTACAAAATCTGATCTTAAAAAAAGAGAGCTAGGAATGTGAAATCTCAAGTCAATACTTTAAACTACCATATTAGTTACAGTGGTTATTTACTTCATTCAGAAAACAATACACATAATTCATACCTTGCCTAAATTAACAAAGGACTTGGGACAATAAAATTCTCTTGTTCTAAAAGCAAAGGGCTTTGAACGCTCTTGGCTTCTGTAAAATATTTTTTCCCCAACAAAGGCAACCATTACTTAGCCCCACTATTAATTACAGGAAATTAACTCTGTGGCACTGAAGTTGTCAGCACAAGGGCACTTTGTGGAATGTTAAAGACATTTATGTTACTAGACCTATGCTTAAACACTATGCCAGATGGCTCTCATTACTATTGTCTACATAAGCACAAAGTGGTAGAATCCCTTCCTATGATCATGAGAGTCAACAATTTTACAACTAGACTTCACTTCCAACATTATAGCTATGACTCCTGAGTGACCCTCCTGCTGAGAATAACTAAACTTAGAAGGTACATTACAAAACTCAGAATATCTACAAATGCTGCTCACTAAATTATCATAAAGGAAGAAACAATATCTGCAGAAAAAGTATTTGATAAAATTCAATAAAATCCAAAAAGGTTCATTTTTGGAAGAGAACTCATAGCAAAGTAAGAAAAAAGGAACACCCTTTACATAATAAAGAGGTTCAACAAAACAAAACAGAAATACGGTAAAATTGCTCTTCATAGTAATATATTAAAAACATTCTCTTTAAAATCTGGTACCAGAAAAGAATGTCCATCATTACCACTTTACTATTTCCACTTCTAATCAAAGTTTTCTAGAGGTTCTACTAGTATAATAAAATATGGAAAAGTAAATGAAAATGTATCAGGATTGAAAAGGGAAAGTTTTTATTTGCAGATAATATGACTATATAAAACAAAAACAAAACAAAATAAGAGCCAAGAAACAAGATTTTCTAGAATCAAAAAACAAGAATATTTAAGTCTTTTATTAGGAATAAAAAGAAAATTCAGCAAGATGGCTAAAGTGATTTATATATAAAAATAAAGTGTATTTACAAATACCACCAACATCAGTTATAAAAAAATAGTTATAAAGCATAGTTTTTTAAAAAAGACATCATTTATAAATGCAAAAAATAAAAACCTACATATTAAGAATAAATCTAACAGGGCGCCTGGGTGGCTCAGATGGTTAAGCATCTGCCTTCGGCTCAGGTCATGATCCTGGAGTCCCAGGATCGAGTCCCGCATCGGGCTCCCTGCTCCTTGGGAGCCTGCTTCTCCCTCTGCCTCTCTCTCTCTCTCTCTCATGAATAAATAAATAAAACCTAAAAAAAAAAAAAAAAAAAGAATAAATCTAACAAAAGATGTATTAAACCTATATGCACAAAATGATAAAATGTTATTGAAAGACATTAATGAAGACTGAAATACATGAAGAGATATATCATATTCAGAGAAAAACCCAATACCGTAAAGATATCAGTTTTCCTCTGATAAATGGATTCAATATAATTCCATTCAAACCCAACAGAACTTGAAAAATTAATACAAAATGTTCTATAGAAGAACAGCCAAGAATAGCTAAGACACACCTTAAGAAGAAGAATATTATAGAAGAGTTGCCTTATTAGGTATCACCATAACTCACACAGTAAGTCACTAGTATTGCAATAAATAAACTGATCTATAGAAGAGAACTATAAAACAGATACACATAACAGATTTATGTGACACAGATGATACTAACATATCACTGGGGAAAGGATGGGCTTTTCAATAATTGGGACAACTGATTAACTATATAGTAAAAAAAAAAAAAAAAAAAAAAGGAAGAAAAGAAAAGATACCTACCTGACTCCATACATAGAGATCAATTTTGAATGCACTAAGGGCATAAAGCAAAACTTTAAACTTTTTTTTTTTTTTTAAGATTTTATTTATTTATTCATGAGAGACAGAGCGAGAGAGGCAGAGGGAGAAGCAGGCTCCCAAGGAGCAGAGAGCCCGATGCGGGACTCGATCCCAGGACCCTGGGATCATGACCTGAGCCGAAGGCAGACACTTAACCATCTGAGCCACCCAGGCACCCAAAACTTTAAACTTTTAGGGAAAAATATAGACTACTGTTTTGATGTTGGGGCAAGGAATAAAAATGTGATGAGATGTTATTTTACACTCTCTAGACTAGAAAAAATTAAGAAACCTGGCAATACCAAAAGTTAAAAAGAATGGAGTTTGAGGAAGATTCTTATTCGCACTGCTGATCAAAATATAAATTAGTAGGGGCATCTGGCTGGCTCAGTCAGAAGAGCATGTGAGTCTTGATCTTGGGTTTGTAAGTTCAAGTTTCACACTGGGTGTAGAGACTACATACACAAACAAACAAACAAACAAACATACAAACTTAAAAAAATTTCAACCACCATTAAAAAAAACCATAAAATATAAATTAGGGTATAAACTTTAGAAAAATTGGCATGAGATTACCAAATTAAACATTCTTATCATCTTAACCCAACAATCTCCTATCTTTGCTCATTACTTGGTCTTGTACATGCACATCAGGAGACAGGTGTGTAAATGTTCACAAAATATTCATGTCTTCACAAAAGCCAGTTTATTCATTATCTATAAGTGCATAACAAATTACCTCAAAATGTAGTTGCCAAAAATAATAAACACTTATCATAATCTCTCATAGTTTCTGTAGATCACAAATTTCAGAGCAGCCCACCTGGAAGGTTCTGAATCCGACTCATGAGGTTGCAGTTAGGATATATTGGCCAGGTCTGCAATCATCTGAAGACCTGGCTAGAGCTAGAGGTGACTCACTCACACAGATAAATTATTGATACCAGTTGTTGTTAGAAGCCTCATTATCTCCCACATGGGCTTCTTCAGAGGTCTGCTTGAGGATCACCATGACATGACTTCTGAGAGAGAGCCACGAGAGCAAGGGGAAAGCTGCCAAAGTCTCATCATCACTTCCTTGACACTAAACCGGCACAGAGGGCAACCCTTTTCAATGCAGGAAGGGTCTACACAAAGGCATGGATATCAAGAAGAAAAAATCATTGGGGACCATCTTAGAGTCTGGCAACCAAAATTGGAAAGGGCTGTTCTCCAATTATAGGAGGGCAAATCTACTGTAATATATTAATAGAGATGAACACTATATAGTAGTTAAAGTGAATAAACCACAGCCACACTCAAAAATATGGATAAGTTTCCAAATTTTCAAATAATGAGTTAACAACTCACTCTCAGGAAACTACATACAATATAATACTATTTATACAGAGCTCAAAAACAAACTAAACTAAAACAATTTACAGGTATCACAGTTTAGTAAAAAAAAAAAAAAAATCAAGAGAAAAACACAAAATTCAGAACAGTGTTGCTCTCTGGAAAGTGGGAAGGGCATGAGATGGGGAGAGACACATAAGTCAATTTTAGTTATTGACAGTGCTTTGATTCTTGGATTGAGTGAATTTACAGCTGTTCATTATATCATTATGTTTATAACCTGCATAAGCATTACATATAGGGTAGCCACTTGTGAATCAGTATATAATATACACACAATCACACATAGGCCCTAGCTGCATATATTTTTTAATTTATCAACAATATATTTTTATATAAATGATAAAGAAAAGCATTAAAAAAAAGAATATAACTAATTTTAGTAGTGCTGCCTTCTATAATTTGCTCTTTGGTGCATTTTCCTCTAATTGTAATGTTGGGAGTCCAGTCTCATCTAATTAGTCAGAAATTTGGGTGTCCTGCTGGTGAATAAATCCTAGTAGAAGCAGTCATAAGGCAAAAGAATAAACAGGTATTGAGTAAACTTCAGAGCAGTTATATATCAATCAAATAAGCTATCACTAAAATCCAATTGATTCGTTCCCTGTTTTGAAATGGAACTAATATTCTGAATAAAAACTGATTTCCTCAAAAGCTTTGGTACCAGCTATTTAAAAAAATAAACTGTAAATATTTTTTAAAACTTCTATTAAAAATAACATCCAACAACTTTATGCATTTCTGAAAATATCAACTCTCATTTATGCTTTTGTTCATTGTTTGGTATATTGCCTCTAATAAGTATAACTAGTAAAATTTGCCTTTGAGAATATACAAGTGATTAAAATTTTTTAATGCTGGCGTAAAGGGCAGTTATAAGCAACTGGAAAATGAAAGATGAGGACTAAGAATTCAATTAAGAATAATCTGTCCCCTTGACTACTAACGGATAGGCTCTAGTCACAAAAGACTATTTGCCAGAGTATCATCTGCCAGTTTTTCAACATGACACAAAAATGGGCTTTAATTCCGAGAAAAAAACAGTAATCTTTCCTTGTTTTCCAAAATAAGGTGAAAAAGGAAAATGCTGTAACAGCAGCCACTGGAGGGAGGACTTGATGTTAGAATAAGAATAAAACAAGCATAAAATATTTTAACTGGTGCTTTGTCTGAACATAACATTTTGTTAAATTCATTTCTATTTGTTTAAATGACAAATGCTGAAAACACTGCTTTTTCTGCATGAGAGTTAAACTTCCTTTCACTGAAAAACAGATGTTGATTCTACCATCTTTTATTGGTGCACAAATTAGCAGTAAGAAAATTATAAAGCTGCCTAGACTAACAGAATTAGCACTAATGTTTGGTCAAACTATATACTTAAAGACCTATATCTGCTTTTAAATAAGCTTATATTTTATTCATTTGAAATACAGTCCACAAATTTTGCTCTAACACCTCAGGTATTACTTAGTCCCTACCTGAAATCTGACTTGTGGCATTGTTCTTCATGTAGTTGAAGGGCTTCGTTTAGTTTCTAATAAAAATATTCATATATTTTAATATTTGTTGATGTAAACCTGGCTTTACACACAGAGAAACACAAACATACATACACATACTCACACTTCGAGCCTCCAGTGCTGGCCATTTACAGATCACTAAAAGAAATATTATTTAAAGCAAGTTTAAATAAAGATTCAAAACATAAATCACAGAACTGGAAGGGCATAGAAGCTAGCTCTTTCACAATCCCCGTTTCTATTTTAATAGTGGTTAAATACTATACAATAGACACCAGGCTTGTATAAAGTCCTGAACAATTCTAAATATAACAACATCCCTTCCCATTTAAAATGATTCCTTATACAATCAATATTTTGGAGTTGACTTCTTAAACTCAAGAATCCTACTGCGATGTAATCAATGAGTCAACAAAACTGCCAGTTCTGAATAAGAACCATTCAGAAGAGGAGCGCCTGGGTGGCTCAGTAGTTAAGCATCTGCCTTTGGCTCAGGTCATGATCCCAGGACTCTGGGATCGGGTCCCACATCAGGCTCCCTGCTCAGTGAGAAGCTTGCTTCTCCCTGTCCCACTCCCCCCACTTGTGTTCCCTCTCTCACTATATCTCTGTCAAATAAATAAATAAAATATCTTAAAAACAAAAAAAAACATTCAGAAGAAAAAGACATGAAGTGCAGATTAAACTCTGAAATAAATTCATTGGAGGGGCATAGAAATTCATCCGACAAAGTATTCAAGTGAATAGGGTGCACCTAAACCAAGAAAATGGATTTAAAAAAAAACTGGCAACAACAAAAATAAGGAAATGATATTAACTCAGACACTTGTGCAAAAGAAAAATTTAACAAAGCTACATACTATATCAAAGATATGTTTCTAAAATACTGTAATTTTGTTTATATTTTAAAGGTACAGGGACACTCACTATTTTAGGACTTCTGTAAAAAGGAAAAAAATTTTTTTTAATTTTATGGAGTAACTGGCCCTTAATTTATATGTTTTAATATTTAGATCTTCCTAATACTGACATGTCTTTAAAACTGGATAGAAAATATATGGAAAAATACATATGGAAATATATATGGAAAAATGCCTGAAGTATTCACTTACCAACAAAAAAAAACAAAACAGTTTTGTTATTACAGAATGTAAAGCATAGACAAAACCACCTCACCCAAATGTTCTGCAGAAATTCAAAACAAGTCTTAGGCAGTCAGACACTTAATAAATAAGATAACCACTAGATCTATAATTCTATAGGTAAATATGCGCTGAAAGGTTGAAATTAACTACAACAAACATAAGTGACTATTGCTTTAAAAATTGTGCTGCAGCTGCTATTAGGCCAACACTTTGAGAAAACAAAAGGTGGCTGGGCTCTGAGAGAAATACATTTTAATGTTTATAGTCTAAGACTCTCTAAAGAAGAAACCTTTTCTTATTTTTAGAGTAATCTTTACTACAATGTGTTACTTGGTTTTGCTCAGATTTTGTTTTTTCCATATCTTTCAAAATAACATTCACTGCTTAATTAAAAATAAAGTTTAAATTTTAAGACATGAAATATTTCTTCTACTCTGAAACATCTCTCATTCACTAATTACTATTCCTGAAATACTTTCTTCAAATACTGTACTCTCATAAATACCTCATGAAATTTAGCTCCTTGCATTTTATATTACAGTCATCTACATATACAAGTCATATCACCTCTCAGAGGGTAAGCACTGTGCCTTTCTCATCTTGGCATTTCTTACCTATAATGGGCTCATAAATGTCTTAAATAGCGCTTGTTTGCAAAATAATCAAAGCCTATAGAAGCAGATTACATCCCCCCAAAATGGAGAAAGTAAGGATAACTAATGCAAAAATGAGTCCTTACTTCATTTTTGAAACTGTATTTATATAATTTAGTAAACAAGTAATACTAAATGATACTCTTTCAAATGAGGCCTAGTAGCTAATTTAGATTAATTACTGAAATAATAAAAATTGATACTATTAGAAGATATGGTAGGATTTAGATAATGTTTACAGTCAAGGTCTTATTCAGAAAGAAACAATACACAGTAGGGACAATAGCCATATAGAAACATAGGGTTTACATAATACTTGTAATCAGGGTCTCATTCAGAAGGAAGCAATACACTCTAAAAAATAATAGCCATAAGAAAACACAGTATCACTTCATTATTGAGTTGATGCATAGGCAGACCTTTCTATCTTTTCCTAAGACTAATTTTAGGATTTCAGAATCTTCTGAAATTCATAGTAGACCAGTAAAGTTTAGGGATGCATAAACAGAGCTGCATGGAAAATGTAAAATATTTATTATCTTTTAACAGTTATATGACTCAATCAAAGTACAAGAATGATCAAATGGGAACTTTCTCAATGAAGACGGCAAATAGTAGAAGAGAAAAAAGACATCCCTCTCAAATATCACTGCAACTTTTCCCATTAGGTCAACATGTAAACAACCTTAGCTGTTTTACGTATACAGGATATGTGACAGATATTGGCAAACTGGCTCATAAAAGGGAAAAGGAAGAACCACAGGATTTCAAACCACGTGAACCATATATAAACATTTGAGTGTAACAAATTCTGACATTTCAACTCTGATTTTCCATTCCAGGCACTTGGTTTCACAATGCCAGGTAAATGGAAGAGAGTAGAAAAATCATAGACTAATAGTAGTGAAAAATTGAGGATGGTGTTCCTTCCACACCCTAAGCATCTCTACCTAAAATTCAAAAGCAGTATGAAAAAGGCAGTTGCAGGAATGGAGTACTAATAGTTAATAACTACAAGTTAGAATGTGAAACCCTCTGGTTCATTTCAGGAATCTGTGATCTTTTAGGCATTATATGTCGGGCAGACAGATTATCAATGTTTTCCGAAGTTCACTATATAATTACTGAACAAAATCAATCAAATAACATATGCACCCTATCCACATCTAAATTCTCCATTTTAATTTTAATGATGTATAGCAAACTCTAAATACCACATAGGCAGTTACTTTTCCAATCATACTTGGTGTCAAAAGAAGGTAACATCTGAAAGTTCTCTAAATCAGAGGAGTGTCGTCCCTGAGAGAAGACAAATTATCAGGGTAGACAAGAGTATGACTGCAAAAGCACTGAGTAGTGAGTACAGAATCAAAAATGTTGAAAAACTAAGTTCTTTCTTCCTGAGATCAGGAACAAGGCAGGAATACCCACTTTCACCATTAACTGTACTAAAAGAAATACATGTGGATAGGGTATATAAAATGCAGCATTTGATTGCCTTTGCCCATTAATTTATAAATACCCACATTTACCATTATGTGAATGGAGAGAAGTAAATGTGGATATGGTAAATAAAATGTAGTATTTGACTGGCTTGGTTCATAAGTTTATTATAGAGTGAGCTCTGGATACACTAATAATCTGCCTGACCTACACATCAAATGCTTAAGTCACTATTCAGTGCAATGGGGGGGGGGGGGGGGGTAGGCACAGAGATTGGAAGAAAGAACTAAAACTATCTTTAATTGCATTTTATGTGACTGTTAACATGGAAAATCCCAGAGAAACTACAAAACTACTACTGTTAACAAATTTAACAAGGTCAGAGAATACAAAGCCAATGTATATCTAAAATTCAACTATATTCATATGAATACAGGTACATACATATCAAGAACAATCAGAAAATATGGGGAAAAAATCACTTCAGTGGTGCCAAAAACATAAATTCCTAAAAATAAAGCTAAAAGAAGAGATCCAAGAATGTTACATTAAAAATCACTGTTGGGGAAAAAAAAAATGAAGATCTGAATAAATGGAAAGAAATACCACTTTCAGGATTAGAAAACTCACTATTTTTAAGACAATGTTCCCCCCCAAATTTATTTATAAATCCAACATAATCCCAGTCAGATCACTGGAGGCTATTTTGTAGATATTGGAAAGTTAATTCTAAAATTCATACAGAAATGCAGAAGACCTAGAATAACCAAAGTAATTTCATAGCCCAATGAAGTGGAAGAAGTACCCTAACTAATTTTAAAAATTACCACAAAGCTATAGTAATCAAAACAGTTTGGTACTGAGAAAAAAAGATATATACATCAAAGAAACCGAAAAGAGTCTAAAAAGTCACTAAAAGTCAGTTGATTTCCAACAAAAGTGTAAGGCTATTAAACAGAAGGAAAGTCTTCAATAAATAATGCTGATTCAACTGAATATCTGTATGGAAAAAGATAAAAACCAACTCCTATCTCACATGATACATAAAGAGTAACTCAAAATAGATCACAGACCTGGATATAATACCTAAAACTATAAAAATTTGGAAGAAAACACAGAAGAAAATCTTTGCAACCTTAGAGTAGGCAAAAGTTTCTTAGTTGTAACAACAACAACAAAAACCCCACGAAACATAAAAGAAAAAAATTGGTAAGTTGTGTCTCATTAAAATTAAAAAACATTTGCCCTCTAAAAAATAACATTAAGAAAATGAAAAAGAAGCCACAAACTGGAAGAAAATATTTGAAAAAGACATATCAGAAAAAAAGACTTGTATACAAATTATGGAAAGAACTCTTACAACTGAATAATAATAATAATCCAATTTAAAAGAAGTCAAAACAAAAGTCCAGACCAAGACAGCTATACAGGTGAATTCTACCAAACATATTACCTCTTCTTCTCAAACTATTCTAAAAAATAGAAGAGGAAGAAAAACTTCCAAATTCATTCTATGGGGGCCAGTATTTCTGTGATACTAAAACCAGATGAACACAAAACAAAACAAGACAAAACAAAAACAAACAAAAAAACTACAGGCCAATATCTCTGATGAACATAAGGTAAAAATCCTCAACAAAATATTAGCAAACCAAATCCAACTATACGTTAAAAAAAACAGTTCACCACAATCAAGGGGGATTTATTCCCGGGATTCACTGGTGGTTCAAATATTCCTGAATCAGTCAACATGATACATCATATCAATAAGAGAAAGGATAAAAACCCTATGATCATTTCAACAGATGCAGAAAAAGCATATGACAAAGTACAACATCTATGTGTGATAAAAACCCTCAACAAAGTAGGTTTAGAGAAAATATACCTCAACATAATAAAGGCCATATATATGAAAAACCCACTGGAAACATTATACTCAATGCAGAAAAACTAAAGAGCATTTCCCTAAGGTCAGGAACAAGATAAGGATGTCCTCTCTCACCACTTTTATTCAACATAGTACTGGAAGTCTAGCCACAGCAATTAGATGACAAAAAGGAATAATAAGGCATTCACACTGGCAAGGAATAAGTAAAACTTCCACTATTTGCAGATGACATGATACTATATATAGAAAAACCCTAAAGACTCCACCTAAAAACTACTAGAACTGATAAATGAATTCTGTAAAGTCACAGGATACAAAAACAATGTACAGAAATCTATTACCCTTCTATATACTAATAATGAAGCAGCAGAAAGAGAAATTAAGAAAACAATCCCATTTATAATTGCACCAAAAAGAATAAAATAACTGGGAATAAACTTAACCTAGGAGGTGAAAAACCTGTACTCTGAAAACTATACAACAATGGTGAAAGTAACTCAAGACAACACAAAGATATGGTAAAATATTCCATGCTCGCAATGTCCACAACAGCCAAACTGTGGAAAGAGCCAAGATGTCCATCGACAGATGAATGGATAAAGAAGATGTGGTATATATATACAATGGAATATTATGCAGCCATCAAAAGGAATGAGATCTTGCCATTTGCAACGACGTGGATGGAACTGGAGGGTATTATGTTGAGTGAAATAAGTCAAACAGAGAAAGACATGTATCATATGATCTCACTGATATGAGGAATTCTTAATCTCAGGAAACAAACTGAGTGTTGCTGGAGTGGGGGGTGGGGTGGGAGGGATGGGGTGACTGGGTGATAGACACTGGGGAGGGTATGTGCTCTGGTAAGCGCTGTGAATTGTGCAAGACTGTTGAATCTCAGATCTGTACCTCTGAAACAAATAATGCAATATATATTAAGAAAAAAAAAAAGAAGATAGTAGGAGGGGAAAAATGAAGGGGGGGAAATCGGAGGGGCAGACGAACCATGAGAGACGATGGACTCTGAAAAACAAACTGAGGGTTCTAGAGGGGAGGGGGGTAGGAGGATGGGTTAGCCTGGTGATGGGTATTAAAGAGGGCACGTTCTGCATGGAGCAGTGGGTGTTATGCACAAACAATGAATCATGGAACACTTCATCTAAAACTAATGATGTAATGTATGGGGATTAACATAAGAATAAAATAAATAAATAAATAAATAAATAAAAAGTTCAAAGCAAAAGCTAAAAAAAAAAAAAAAGATATAAAAAAAGATATTCCATGCTCAGGGACTGGAAGAACAAATATTGTTAAAAGGTCCATACTACCCAAAGCAATCTACAGATATAATGCAATCCCTATCAAAATACCAACAGAATTTTTCACAGAACTAGAACAAACAATCCTAAAATTTGTATGAAACCACAAAAGACCTTGAATAGCCAACAGAATCCTGAAAAAAGAAAACAAAGCTGGACATATCACAATTCCAGATTTCAATTATACTACAAAACTATAGCAATCAAAACAATATGGTCCTGGCACAAAAACAGAGACATAGATCAATAGAACAGAAGAATAGAAAGCCCAGAAATAAACCCATAATTATATGATCAATTAATTTTCAACAATGGAGGCCAGAAGAAGCAATGGAAAAAAGAGTCTCTTCAACAAATGGTGTTGGGAAAACTGGACAGCTATGTGCAAAAGAATGAAACTGGACCATTTTCTTATACCATACACAAAAATAAACTCAAAATGGATTAAGGACCTAAATGTGAGACCTGAAAGCATAAAAATCCTAGAAGAGAATACAGGCAGTAATATATCTGACATTGGACACAGCTACACCTTTCTAGATATGTGTCTTGAGGCAAGGGAAATAAAAGCAAAAACAAACTACCAGGAATACATCAAAATAAAAAGCTTTTGCTCAGCAAAGGAAACAATCAGCAAAACCAAAATACAACCTACTGAATGGGAGAAGATACTGCAAATGACATATCCTATAAAGGATTAGTATCCAAAATATATCAAGAATTTATACAATTCAACACCCAAAAAACAAATAATCCAAATAAAAAATGGGCAGAAGACCTGAACAGACATTTCTCCAAAGAAGACATCCATATGGCCAACAGACACATGAAAAGATGCTCAACATCATTCATCAACAAGGAAATGCAAATCAAAATTATAATGAGATATCACTTCACACCTGTCAGAATGGCTAAAATTAGAAACGTAAGAAACAAATGTTATCAAGGATTGGAGAGAAAGGAACCCTCATTCACTGTTGGTGGGAACACAAACTGGTGCAGCAACTGTGGAAAACTGTATGGAGGTTCCCCAAAAAATTAAAAACAGAACAGGGCGCCTGGGTGGCTCAATCAGTTAAGCGTCTGACTCTTGCTTTCAGTTCAGGTCATGATCTCAGGGTCATGAGATCGAGCTCCACGTTAGGCTCTGTGCTGGGCATGGAGCCTGCTTAAGATTCTCTCTCTCCCTCTCCCTCTCCCTCTGCCCCTCCCCCGCCTCTCCCTCTTTAAAAAAAAAAAAAATAGAACTACCCTATGATCCAGTAATCACACTACTGGGTATTTACCAAAAAATACAAAGACAATAATTTGAAAGCATATATGCACCTTTATGTTTATGGCAGCATTATTTACAATAGACAAATTATGGAAACAATCCGTGTCCATCGATATATGAATGAATAAAGAACATTTGTGTGTATGTATATATGTAAGATAAAGACAGACCAAAAAACATAACTATAGAGAACAAACAGATGGTTACCAGAGGAGAGGTGGGCAGGGGGGATGGGTGAAATAAGTGAAAGGGATTAAGAGTACACCTATCTTAAGGAGCACTGACTGTTCAATCACTATACTGTTCACCTGAAACCATATAACACTGTATGTTAACCATAATGACATTTAAAAATTAAATTTAATAGACTTCAAAAGAAAAGCAGGCAAAAGATTTAAAAGAAATATACAAATGACCACTGAAAAATGACAAGAAAAAACATTTGAAGGTGATAGACATATTCATTATTTTGATTGTGCGGATAGTTTCATGGATGTGTCCTAAAACACACCAAATTATAAACTTTAAACATATAAAGTTTATTTTCAGTTATATCTTAATAAGGTTTTAACAGATAAAAGTAAGGAGACTTTTAAATGTTAAAATGGTAATTGGTCGGGCGCCTGGGTGGCTCAGTTGGTTAAGCGACTGCCTTCGGCTCAGGTCATGATCCTGGAGTCCCTGGATCGAGTCCCGCATCGGGCTCCCTGCTCGGCAGGGAGTCTGCTTCTCCCTCTGACCCTCACCCATCTCATGTGCTCTCTCTCATTCTCTCTCTCTCAAATAAATAAATAAAATCTTAAAAAAAATGGTAATTGGTATGATTTATTCTCTTTTTCTAAAATGTTTGCATATTAGGGTAGTACTCATACTATGGAAAATGATATATGGGTAGAAAAAATATGAAAATATATAAACTACTAGAGAAGGGATTATTTTATGACATTACAGTCAAACCTTATTATTTATTCCAAGAGAGATCAGCAAATACACATGAATACAAAAATAACTTAAACATCACAAGTATTTAGATTTGAGTGTAATTATAACAGCTATTAAGGAATTCATAAGACTGTAAACCAAAAAATAGCTCTAAATATTGAAATTTCAAGCAGTCATACACTTTATTAATACACTGGAAATAATTACATTTCTAATCTTACTACTCCAGGCAACTGAGCGGTATTTACACACATGAAGAGGGCAAAAAGAAACTTAAGCTGATCTTCAGTGAGCATCTAATAACTGCTATAGATGTAGAGGGCTTGGGAGTAGATACAGACATGTGGTATTTCACAAAGATTAAAAAAGTTCTAACATCAATAACCTTTATTAAATCAGCAGAACCAGCCTACAGTTTCCTACTATCTTTTCATTCATTCACTTAATGAAAATTTATTAACTGCTTAAACATAACAGATTTTGTGTTTGACAGAAGAGATGCCAAAAGGTGGTAGAGTATGTGGTTAAAACAACTGATACTAGAGCTGGAATGCCTCTGTTTAAATTGTACTCAGTCATCTATTCTATGTATTTCCAAGGGCAAGTTACTTAACCTCAGCTGTCCAGTAAAAGGTTAACATCAGGCTTAAGGTGTTCAAACCCTGTATCTTCTAAGGAAAGGACTGTCCCTTGACTGGCTTCTGGGATATAACCAGTATGGCCTTGGAATATCATGCCTGCTAAGAGTGTCTTTGTATACTTGAAGCCATGGGCCATGCCATATAGTTTATTCTAACCATGTGACTTATGGTGAGTGCATGCTTTTATCCACCTGAGTCCTGCAGCAAGCTTTATCAGTTTGATCTCTGTGGGGGCTGGAAACTGAGTAGTTGTCAATTATGGGGGCAATCCATGCCTAGGTGACTGACAACCCCAACCCCTAAAAGAAAAAAATAAAATAAAAAACAAAACCCAAGACTCCAAGGCTCAGGGGAGCCTTCCTGGTTGGTTAAGACTTTACACTTGTCACACATTGTCTGGGAGATTAAGCACTTTCCATATGACTTGAAAGATGACAAGTGGATCTAGTGTTTTGTGTCTCCTGGACTCCTGCCCTACGTGCTTTTTCTCCTTGCTGATTTTAATCTGTATCTTTTCACTATAATAAACCGAAACCATGAATATAACATTTTCCTGAGTTCTGGGAGTTTTTCCAGGAAATCATCAAACCTGAGGGTTCTTAAGGATCCTCAACATTGTTACCACATCTAAAAAAATGTATTTAATATTAGTACTTAAAGAACAGATGTGGGGATCAAAAGAATTAATGTATGTTAGGTGCTTACAATAATGCACAGCATATAATGTTTGCTGTTTCTCATGCTGTTATAAAGATAAGTGGTCCTAATACTTGAAAAGCTTGGCCTAGCAAGAGAGGACACTAAATAATTAAACTGTTAGTGCTAAAAAAGTATGCATAATATATGAGAGAAGCAGAGAGCATCAGTTCCTTCTTTCCTATACCCAACTCTGTTGTCTTCATTTAGGTCCCAATCATTTCTCATTTCCTAAGTGAACTGCTGTGAGTATCCTCATGATAGTATAATCCTTACAGGATTCCTTGACATTGTATCTACCAGCAGCTGCACCACCACCATCACTACTACTGCCTGATCCAATATTCCTTTAACCTGATTCCACACTCTGAGAATCCATTCCCATATATGTTCCTCTGATTTCTGTAGAGACAAAATGACAAAAAATATCAAATTATCTTGGTGTTTCTCACACTTCTTCCCATTTCAAATTTTATGCCTCACCCCCCACCCCGGGGCCTTTGTGGACTCAAGTCTGATTATAGGTCTAAAAGCAATGAAAGGTGGCAAAAATAAGACAAGAAGATCAGCAGTCCATTGCAGACAACTACTTTAAGGGATATTACAGGGTCTTTAGGCCAGGGGACACAGACCTCCTAAGAAGGAGTAGAAGGGCTGCTTCTACCGGCAAAGGAGGTTCAACATAATTGAGAGATTCAAGGTTCCTAGCTTCATCAGAATTTGCCCAAAGGCACCCATATAAGGACCCAACCCTTTCCTCAAGGTTGCAAATTCAGATTGTGCTGTAATTCAATCACCCACATGATCTGTTTTAAAGAAAGCTTAGAATTATAAATGTATAGCATGAGGGTTTCTTTTAGGGCAGCAAAAGACACAAATTTTGGTACCTGAAAGTGGAGTACAGCCATACTGAAAACTTAAAATGTGAGAGGGGCGTTGGAACCAGGTAGGGGGCTCTGAGAAGGGTGTTAGAGAAAGCCTAAACACCCTGAAGAACCCGTTTATAAAAACCCCATGAGCTTTGATAAATCTATGGCGAGGACTTGCAAAAAAGCAAACGTTATTGGAAATTTGAGGAAGGGAGATACGTGTTAAGTAGTGGCAGACACTTTAGCAACACTGTCCCATGGAGTTATACAGAAAGAAGAAAATATGACTAACGAAATGGCTGATCTAGCTAAGGAGAGTTCCAACCAGAGTGCTGAATGTGCCACCTGGTTCATTTTACTGCTTATAGTAAAACTTGAGAAGTGAGAGAGAAAATAATGAAAGGGCTGTTAAACAAAAAGAAGATAAGACTTACTCTACAGGGGCGCCTGGGTGGCTCAGATGGTTAAGCGTCTGCCTTCGGCTCAGGTAGCGAAAAAAAAAAAAGACTTACTCTACAAAAGATACTGTCAAGTAAGTGAAAAGCCAAGCCACAAACTGAGAGAAAATATTTGCAAAAGACTTATCTAATAAAGGTATCTTATCTAAAATATACAAAGAACTCTTAAAACGCAACAACAAGAAAACTGGGCCAAAGGCCTGAATAGATGCTTCACCAAAGATATACAGATGGCAAACAAGCGTACGAAAAGATCCTAAACATCATATGTCATTACGAATTACAAATTAAAACAACGGGATAACTGCTACATACCTATTAGAATGAACAAATTCCTAAATGCCTGACAACAGGAAATGCTGGCAAGGATATAGAGCAACAGGAACTGCTGGTGAGAATGCAAAATGGCACAGCCATGCTGGAAGCTAATATGGCAGTCTGTTACAAAATTAAACCTACTCTCACCATACAATACAGGAATCATACTCCTTGGTATTTACCCAAATGAGCTGAAAACTTCTGTCCACACAAACACCTGCACACAGATGTTTATAGCAGCTTTATTCACTACTGCCAAATTTAGAAACAACCAAGATGTCCTTCAGTAGCTTAATGAATAAATCAACTGTGGTACATCCATACGATGGATTACTAAGCACTTGAAAAAAAAAATCAGGGAACCTGGGTGGATCAGTCGTTAAGCGTCTGCCTTCGGCTCAGGTCATGATCCCAGGGTCCTGGGATCGAGTCCCACATCGGGTTCCCTGCTTGGCAGGAAGCCTGCTTCTCCCTCTCCCACTCCCACTCCCCCTGCTTGTGTTCCTGCTCTCGCTCTCTCTCTCTGTCAAATAAATAAAATCTTTAAAAAATAAAAAAATAAAAAATAAATAAATAAATAAATAAATCAAACCATGAAAATATAGGGGAGGAATTTTAAATGCCTATTACTAAGTGAAAAAAGCCAATCCGAAAAGGATATCTACATACTATATGATTCTGACTCTAGGACACTTTGGAAAAGATGAAACTATAGACACAATCAGAAGTTTAGTGGTTGGCAGGGGTTGGGGAAAGGAGGGATAAACGAGGTAGTGAAACTATTTTTAGTGCAGTGAAATTATTCTCTACAATACTATGATTGTGGATATATGTCATTACACATTTTCCTGAACCTACAGAATGCATAACACCACGACTGAACCCTAATGTATAAACTATGGGTTTTGGATGATAATGATATGTCAACATAGGTTAATCAGTTATAACAAATACACCACTCTGATGTGGAACACTGACAGGAGAAGCTGTGCAAGTGTAGGGGCAGGAGCTATATGGGACATCTCTTAACTTTCTACTCAATTCTGCTGTGAACCTAGAACTGTTCTAAAAAACAAAATATATTAAAAGAAAATTAGGCAAATGATGCTAAAATTAAGAAATGTTTTCTGAGCAAAGAAAAAATCCAGGGCACTACCAGGAAAACATCATTCAACAATGAGGCTGAGGGTATGACTGAAAACTCTTTCATTACAACTTCAAAAATATTAAAGGTGGTGCCTCAGACTATTAGTCAGTCAGCCAAAAGGCCCTTGAAAGACATTACAATAAAGCTCAAACAATAAAGCTTCTACAAAATTAAGGGCATTATCCCTCAGCCTTGTTACTAGAAACCCAATGTATACAAGGATTTATCTCAAAAAAAAGTGTGTGTGATTTTTGCTCAAAGGAATACATCTCAATAGAATTCACGTAACATCCACAAGATTTATAAAAGACTACTCTTTTTATTTAATATATAAAAGATTTAATATATCTTAAATGAAGAGAGACTTTTGGGACCCCAAAATTCCACTGACAGAAAGCTGAAAAAAAACTCACCTTAGAAACATCTGCTATGTTTCATGAGAAAAGACAGAGGTACAAGAAAAAGCACAGAAGGTAAGGCGAAGAATCATAAAGAATTATTCCCAGGCTTAAGATCTAATCAAGAAACTTCCAGTATGTGCCCATCTGGATCTCAGAATTGCTATGAACTAAGGACACCTTTGCATCTTCCATTTTTCCCCTTTTAGAACAAAACTATCTATAGCAGTTATCCTATACCTGTCCCCCACTGTATGTTCGGTATTGCAGGTGGGGAGAGGCAGATGGAGCAGGATGGTACTCAAAGAGCTGTGCTTGAGGAAAAACACCCAAGTAACCACATCTAAGCCCAGACCTGATTTAGATGATGAAATTCTGCATTTTAAGATGATATAGTAACAGAACGAGACATGTTAGGCCTTGGGAAGCACTGGGTGAACTCTGCATGTGGGAAGAACATGAACCCCTGGAGGATGGAGGGCAGACAGTGGCAGCCAACTTCCCACCTCCTATTATTCACATCTTCATGTAGTCTCCTCCCACACAATGGCGGAGTTGACTTGTATGACCAATACTAAACAGGAGAAGTGATAGTATCACACCTGAGAAATTATAACATTGTGGCTTCCATCTTGGGTGCTCTCTCATTCTATCAGATCACTCAGTCTTGGGAAGCCATGTTGTGACCAGCCCTGTGGAGGGGCCCAACTGGTACTTAAGAGAAGCTTCCTGCCAACAGCCACAGGAGTGAGCTTGGAAGTGGATCTTACAGACCCAGTCAAACTACAGATGACTGAAACCCTAGTTGACACTGTAACTACAACCTCATGAGAAATCCTAAATCAGAACCACGCCTAAGCTGACCCTAAATTTCTGACTCTAAGAGACTGTGTGAAATAATAAATATTTTTCATTTTAAGCTGTTAAATTTTGGGATCATTTGTTACATAGGTACAGACGACATGTAGTTAAACCCCAAGTGAACTAGTGAACACCACTAAAGCTCCCAGATTCATTCATTATCATCCCTGAATTGCTTGATTTTCCAATTCAGCAATAATTTATCTCCTATGTAAGGAAGGAGCTTCCTTTAGATTTACCAAAACAAGAATGTTTTCTTTTACTGTCTTTGGACTTAAAAAATTAGCTTACATAGCTTAATATTTTCAGAATTAACGGTTGATCTGGCTGAAAGTCTTTCTTCATTGAGAAAGAAAGAGAGAAACCTTACATTTTTAATTAGAACAGTTAAAAACACAAACACATATGCTTGTTTGGATAAAACTAATTATGCATGCTTCCTACTGAAGGAAATATTCAGAATAAATAAGCTTGTTTTCAATAGTTTGTTTTTAATGATAAAACTGAAATGTCTAGTTTTTTAAAAGTACTTGTAGTATTCCTAATGCAGATAAAATTTCCGCCATTATAATCACTCACACTGATCCAAAATAACAAAATACTACCTATAAACAATAATATTCTAATCACAATTGTCTGTCAAATACATCAGCACAAATTGATTCATCATATTAGTAACCTAGAAAAAAGTAGGAAAAATTCTAAAAGAACAGTGTACAAATAAAAAATGCTTTCATGCTGGCAAAAAAAAAAAAAAAAAGGTGCAAAATGGTCTCTAGTAAATCCAATTTTTGTTGGATCCAAACCTAGAGCCAACCGGTTTAAAATTCTGGCCATAATCCAACCTATAGGAAAGACCCTACTACAGCCTTGACAGCAGCTTAGGGGAGGTTACTTCAGCACACTGGAATTTAAAAAAATCTATTTTACAGCATAAGCTGTCACTCTAAGAGGGAGTCTACACTGAATGCCGCACCCCAATCACTGGAGGTATCAAGAAAATAAAAGTGAAAGGGTGCAATATAGCCATAGAAAGGCAAAGACAAACAATTACCCATTTAAAGTCTGTATAATTCAGGAATCAAAAATTTAAATGTCTATAGACACCAGAAAGTTAACAGTCAATACAGGCAGTGAGTCCTATAAGGCATAAGATTACACTGTATGAATGTAAAGCCTGCAACAAACTGGAAAACACATAGCTCATTTCAAGCGAGTTGCAATTTGCCCCACTGTTGCTTCACAGAATGAAGACCCAGTGTGACTGGAACTTTCTATTTCTCAGGGGAAACAAAAAACCTAGATATTTACTTAAATTAGCTGAAAACTAATTTTACAACATCAAAGATTGTGCAGGTCCATTTAGCCTGGAGATCTCCAATTTGCAAACTCTGCTCGGTGCAGTATTATAGAGGGTATAATTATCTCATATTTCTCCCATATAGCTCAATAACTTCCAGGGCAAAAACAGATATATCAGTAATAAAAATAAGACTCCAGTGATCCCACAGAATAATAATTTCCCAGAAAGTGGAATCAGGTCAAAAGTATTTTCCAAAACCAAGCCTAAGATAAATACTCCAACATTAGAGAGTGTAAAAGCAAATGAATCAAGATGATTAATTTCCAAACAACTTGAGTTAGTACTATAATAATTTCCATAATATACACAAAAATGATGATACCATGAAGAATGGGTAATTCAAATCAAGAGAGTATGTCACTATCTCAATCAAACTTTTAACTTTTTAAAAATGCCTTACTTTGAGTTGCAATTTTGGTTATAATTCTAGCCTGTCCATATTCTAAACAAGGCACACAAAACCAAGCTATGCTTTATACCTGAAAAGGGTATCACTTAACACTCCTTCATTACCTTAATATTAACTCTGAATTGTTTTTTTAAATAGAAGTCGTGTGTTTAGCCACATATAGTATCATTTTTGCTACTTTCTGATGCCAAAAGGCGTATGAGGGAAATGTGATTAGCAGGGGATAAGAATATCAGCCACACCCTACAACAGTTAATAGTTACACTGTTGGGTATTAGTTATGATCATTTCTGTAATGAGCTCGTAGAGGGCCTTACAAGGGCCCAAATCCAAAATCTTAGTCTTATTAGCATCTCTCCAACCTCCAAACAAATCAACCCTGAGTACATTATCAATCTAGACTATGCTTAAAATAAATATCCTATCTGCTATATAAAAATGGAAACATAAAATAAATGCTTTGCTTCAATGATGTGTCTTCACAGTGATATTTTTCTCTACAGCAAAATTATCTACATTATCTACACTGCAAAAATGAACTATTCCCCCAAAAAGGAGACAACAATACAATATCAGAGAAAGCAGCACAGTACTGCTGTCTCTGCCTTGTCTTTAACTTAGCTGTGAAACCTTGAGCAAGTCAGTCATCTGCCATCTCATCTGTACCAAATTAATCGATTTTAATTTGCCAAAGAGTTATGAGCAAAATTGTGGTACAATTTTTCATTCATTACTTTAAATTAATCGGCTTAACTGAGCTTTATAACTGAAATAGTTAGCTAAATGTAGTACCCCAAGAGTATTTTTTAGACAATGATAGTGTACAAAGTCATTCAATAGTTAAAAAAAAAAAAAAAAAAAGAAAGAAAAGGTGTTACCTTGAACTACTAGACCATTAGCTATTCTGGACAAAAAAAATTCCTTTCCTTCTCATAAAAATAATCCAAAAAAAAAAAAAAACCCACCTTTTTTAACAATGCTGAACACTATTAAATTGCACAATTACTCATTAAATTACTTAAGTAAACCTCATTATTCTATGGATGGAAATAATGTGATACATTGTCTGAAAAACTTAGCTTACTCCTGCAGGACTGTACACACTGCACACCTTCCAAACATTGACTACTGAGCCAGATGAACTGACAGACACATTGCACTGATACACAGTAGGTCTTACTGAACTACTCAAGGCCAAATGGCTGACTTCAGAACCATATGTTGAGATGTAGCTGGTGATTTGCTCTCTCTCACCTCATCCCCCATCCCATTCCAATCTGTGGAGCTGTATTAGTTTGTCACCTTGGTTGCTGAAACTTATCTCCTCTGCTGCCAGTTCTGCTGCTTATTGTCCATCACTGTTACTGATGTCCTTTGCCACTCCCCACCTCCCCACATCCCATTGCTATACTGCTACCCAATACTTCTTTTTTCTGTTTCACCATTTTTTAAGGGAGGGGGAAGAACAGAGGGAGAAAGAGAATCTTAAGTGGGCTACATGCCCAGCACACAGCTGGATGCGGAACTCGATCTCACAACCCTGAGATCATGACCTGAGCCAAAATCAAGAGTCAGACGCTTAACTGACTGAGCCACCCAGGTGACCCTGTTTCACCATTTTTGTCTCTACTGTTTGTTTCCAGGCTTCCAAGTCCCAGAAAAAAGAGATCGACTTCATAGACACAGTCAGCCAATCAATATACTCCTTTCCTTCTAATTAAAAGAAAAAAAAAATCAAAGCAGGTCAGAATGATCCTTGGCTTTTCTGAACTGTTTTTATCACAATCTGATACTCAAAGGTTCATTCATTGTTATTAAAGATGCTTTATGGTCTTTTTTATTTCTAAGTTTGGAGTTACTATAGATACTTGTCTATAGATAATTGAAATTTTTACAATTATAGTATTGTAGGGTTAAAAATTCCAAAGGAAACATAGTGGGGCTGCCTTCTTAACCTTTAGACGATTCACCAAAAAAAAAAAAAAAAATCCAAAAATTTCTATTAAAATCAATCTTAAAATAAATGAATAGCACTCCAAAGAAGATATACATATGGCCCCAAAGCATATGAAAAGATGTTTAACACCTCCAATCGTTAGGAAAATCAAAACCATAGGAGATCCTACTTCACACCCATTAGGATAACTATTATCAAAATAAAAAAAAAAGAGAGAGAGAGAGAGAATGTGTTTGGCAAAGATGTGAAAAAGTATTTTTGAAGACGTAGAGAAATTGCAACATCTGCTCATTGCTGGTACGAAAGTAAAACAGTACAACCACTGTGGATAATAGTAAGGTGATTCCTAAAAAATTAAATACAGAATTGACATTTGATCCAATTCTGGGTATATAGCCAAAAGACATGAAAGCAGAAACTCAAACAGGTATTTGCACACCCCTGTTCAGAGCAACCCTTATTCACAATAGACAAAAGATGAAAGCAACACAAGCATCTATGGTCAAAATGATTTAAAAAACAATGTGGTATACACATAAAATGGAATATCAACCTTATAAAGAAAACACAATACAACATGGGTGAACCTCGAAAATATAATGTTAAGTGAAATAAGCCAGTCACAAAAGGATAAATATTGTACGATTCCATTCATATGAGTTACCTTGAGTAGAGTCAGGAAATTCAGAAACAGAAAGTAAAAGGTTGTGAGAGGCTAAAGGGAGGGGGGGACAGAGAGTTAATGTTTAAAGGGTATGGATTTTCAGTTGAGGAAGATGGAAAGTTCTGGAGATGGATGACAGTGATGATTGCATAACAGGGTGAGTGTACTTAGTACCACTCATATACACAGTTAAAAATGTTTAAAATGGTAAATTTTATGTTATGTATATTTTACCGCAGTAAAAAAGATGAATGAAAAGTAAAGTTTACAATAGGGTAGAAAAGTAGTTGCTATTTAGTTATCCATGGCTACTGTGCAAACCTTATCTAAGACAGCACAAGTAATGTATCAACTGAGTAAATGGTGCTTAACTTCATTAGTGCCAATGAAGAGCATGGAAATATCTCTAAATATCTAAGGACTTCAGATTGTCCTCATAGAGCTGTCTGGGAAAGTTGAAAAAAATAGTCTGTCAATAAGTAAGATCTCTCATGCACACACCAAACCACTGAATAAATACTCATTTTCGAGATTTTTAAACCCTAATGCCTCCATGCCTACATCATTGCTATTCTCGGATATACCAAACATACTCTTGCCTCACCACGTTTTGCTATCCTAATACACCCATCTCCCTCATACCTGCAGAGTTCACGCTCTCATTTTATTCAGATGTCTACTCATATGTTCCCTTATCAAAGAGGCTAAGCTTGACAATCCTATACAAAATAGTATCCTCTGTAATTCTCTCTTCGCATAAAGAGCTTTATTTTTCTTCATAGATTTTATCACTACCTGGTATACACGTTTACTTGTTAATTCTTTTCTCCATCCACGACAATGTAAATTCCAGGAGCACAAGGACTGCCGGAGTCTAGCTCCAGCCAGGGTGGGTCTCTCGTAGGAAAGGACGGCGTCGGCGAATGAGGAGACACAGACACAAGGTCAGGTTGCAAGCATTTCCTCCTGACAGTCTCAGAGGAACTTTATTTATATGTTAGGATATTTTTGTCTTTCCAAATCTTAGATCATTTTCTGGATTACAGCCATAGCCTTCTTTCATTTTTCCTTTGTAATGATTAACATGACCTTTATTGATTTCTGCTTATTGGCTTTCGCTAAAACTAAAAACAATACGCAAAGAGAAAGGTGCTAGACAGAGCGTGACCGTTTTGTTATTTTGTTCTATAGAAACTAATTCTTTGTGGAATTAGTTTCATTATGATTGCTTAGATAGGCGTAACTAAGGTGAGTAGTCACTTTATCATGAAACCCCAGAAATATTCCCACAATTAATAAAGATGGCCATAAATAAAATGAAAAAGAATAGCAGGAGCCAGCCCAGAAATATTCCCACAATTATAAAGATTGCCATAAACAAAATGAAAGAGAATAGCAGGAGCCAGCTGTGGAGTCTCCTGTTTTCAGGATCGTCCCCCATACTTGGACTTTGTCAAACAGCATGAGTAGCTTGGCTCGCGCCAAAGGACTTTGTCTATTTTGTTCACTATGTACCCCCATCACCTAGAACTCCACCTGACACATCGAGGGTGGCCAATAAATATTTGTTAAATGAATAAACAGATGTGATGCTCACAGCATAAAATCATATTTTCCTTTTGGTCTTGGTACTATTCTACCATCTACAAGCCTTGAACAGCCACCAGCCACTGCCTCAAAGCCATCCAGAATGGGAATGATTAAAGTGGGAGGAGCACCTAGTTTAAGAAGTCAGATAGAAACCTGGTACCAGCACTGACAATAATACCTTAAATAGGCACTTCAAACAGTGCTTGCTCTCTGTTTCTAAATACCCTAAATGAATACAGTATATCCGCCCCTGACAATATGGAATAAAGTATAAGTATAAAGAATTTACCTCTAACACTGCTTTAAAACAAAAAGATACCATGTATTGCATAATAAACATCACAGTGCATCTGTTTGGATGAACATTACAAGGCACTTGCTAGTCTAAAAACCACAGGATTTTCCCTCTACAACTTCTCAGAGGTAGGGAAATACACAAATGCAAGAACACTAGTTGTTAATAAATACAGACAAAAATTAAGTAACCAATTTCTTGGCCCAAGAGATACACACTGTGGAGCATGAGAAGAATATGTTAAATCTCTGGATGAGGGAGAGAAAAGAGTGTTTCCAATATATACCTAACTTTATTTCAAAGTCAAAAGTTTAAAAATCCATTCCAGTCAAATGTCCCGCCAGCGCCCATACATACATGTTACAAGTTTTGAGAGAATTTTATAACTGCACTTTAATTTTCTGTCTGCAGTGAATGGCATCTGGTAAAGCTTCAGCCATTGATTATAATTTCTGTAGAAAAAATGTTTAATCAAACAATAAATACCGTCCCTCCTGAGAAAGCATACGAGGGCCCATTACTCTATGGCCTCTAGGGCTCACCGAACTCCACATGTTCACTTGTAAGGACAGTCAACCAGGGAACGCACGTGTTCTGCCCCGCCTCATAAGTGAAAATGGCAGGTGGAACCTGCCCTTCGGCGGGGTCCCTAAATTGGGTACACCTGTGCGCAAGGCACGCAGCGTGATCTGTGGGAAGCCTGCGGCCCCGGGGCCAACAATCCCCGCCCGAGACCGACCAGGCCAGCCCCTTCCTCTGATTTCCGCCCGGGCCTGCCCCCGGAGCTCATATCCCCGCAAACGCAGGTCCTACCTGAGCTCTGCCCCCAGCTACAGGGCTGCGGGGGGAGGCGGGAGGAGGCGTGGCCTTCCAGCTCGCCAGACGAACTCCCTCGTGCGGTTGTTATGACTTTCCCTCTCGGGATCCGCGCCCCGACCAAGTTCGAGCTGCACTTCCGGGGTCCGCAGGCGACTGAGACGTCATTGCGCATGCGACGACGGCTGCGACAATCCGGAAATGGGCGGAGCGTGGTCGCTAGGTTGGTTCCTGTGGAGCTAAGTGGGCTGGGAAAGGCTTGTGGGAGGTAAGAGTTGTCCTGTTATTTCCCCCTGGCCTTGCTCGCTTTTTCCTTCACCCTTTTTTTCTAAAGCGGGAGACCCCGCTTCCTGAGTAGCCTTGAGGATGGGGCCACCTTGCAGCCTCGTTCTCCAAGAGAAAATTAAAAAGTAGTTGTGAGACTGTCCATGCAGCCAATTGCCCACTCTCCCACTCATGTTTTATTCATCTTTACCCACTCCATTCCGCTCCAGAAAAGACAGAAGGTCGAAACTTCTAGATTTGGAAGATTAAATTTACTTCAAAATTATGACTTATAAAGTAAGAAATTAAGGTTTGGCTCCCTGACCCTGCTCTTTTCCTATTTCCTGAGTACTAGTGGGATGAATGAGAAACAGTTTTGGAAACGCAGCCTTTATGGGAAAATTCCTGGTAGTAAAAATTTCTCAGGAAAATCCTTTAAATGGCCTACAAAGTACAGAATACATGATGCTAAAAATAAAGTCGAGATCTTTAATTCTTATACACACTTGAATGTGAGACCTCTTAGGTAGTTGAAATGTTAGAATAAAAGGAGAGTTTGTGTGTCAATATCCGGGCATTTAAGCAATCAGAAATCCAAGGGGCAACTCTTAATCTTCATCTTAACCATTCAGCAGCATTTGACACAGTTTAATTACATCTTCTACTTGAAACTTGATACACATTTTTCATTTGACTTTTGTGAAATCATGGTGCTCTTTTGATTCTCCTTTGCTTGATTCCTCCTGTTTTTTTTTTCTTTTTTTTTAAGATTTTATTTATTTATTTGACAGCGCAGAAGCAGGGGGGGCAGCAGGCAGAGGGAAAGGGAGAAGTAGGCTCCCCGCTGAGCAGGGAGCATGACTGGGGTTGGGTGGGTGGATCCCAGGACCCTGGGATCATAACCTGAGCTGAAGGCAGAGGCTTAACCGGCTGAGCCACCCGGGCGCCCCTCTTCCTGATTTCTAAATGTTATTATGCTCTAGACCTGTTCCCTTCTTTTTTTTTTTTTAAAGATTTTATTTATTTATTTGAGAGCCAGAGACAGAGATAGTGAGTGAGAACACTGAGCGGGGAGGAGAGGGAGAAGCAGGCTCCCCACTGAGCAGGGAGCCCGATGCGGGGCTCGATCCCAGGACCCTGGGATCATGACCTGAGCCGAAGGCAGACGCTTAACCGACTGAGCCACCCAGGTGCCCCAACCTGTTCCCTTCTTTATCTGTCCTCATTCCGCAGGTGATCTCATCCATTTCCTTCATTGTCTTTTACATAACTTCACTATGCTGATGGCTTCCAAATATCCATATCCAGCCCTGACTTCTCTGATTACTATACTCACATATCCAACTTCTTATTCAACATATTACTAGGATATTTAATATGTGTGTCAAACTCTATATTTTCTACCTCCAAAACCTGTTTCCTATTGCATATCTCTCCATTTCAGTAAATGGCATTAGATTCTTACAGTTGTTCAGATTATCCTGATTCCTCTTTCTCTAACATTCCATGTCCAGTCCCTCAGCAAAATCTGTTGGCTCTTTTTTCGAAGGGTATCCTAAACCTAATCAGTTCTCAACACCTATACAGCATTATTCTACTCCTCAATGGATGCTGTAATTGCCTCTTAATTGTTCTACACACTTCTATTTTTGCCTTCCTACAGTCTAGCCTCCATTTGGCAGCTGTAGAAATGCTTCTAAAATGCATGTCAGAATGTGTTACTTTCCCGGTCAAAACTCTTAAGAGCTTCTCTACTCAAGTAGAAGAAAATCCAAAATTGTTTTCATAAAACTCTAAGATCCTACATTATCTGGCCCCTGGCCACTCCTTGCTGCCCCTGAGGAAGAGGGATATAAGAGATTTGGAGATGTGGTGGGGTGAGGCTTGACCAGTAACCTTGGAGTTTGGGAAATGGCAGTCCCAGAGGTGATTACCCAGCTCTCTTGCCTGGAAATATTTAAAGGGAAGAGACCGACTGAGGGTGCCTGTGATGACAAAGAGATAAAAACTGTCGAGTTTTCCCAACAGCTAGTAGACATGTTGGTACATGGCTGCTGTATTCATTTTCAAGGACTACCAATAACAAAGTACCTTAAACTAGGTGACTTCACAACAAAAAATTACTGCCTCACATTTCTGGAAGTTAGAAGTTCAAGATGAAAGTGTAGGCAATGTTGGTTCTTTCTGAGCACTGGAGGGAAATATTCTTCCATGCCCCTCTTCTAGGATCTGGTGGTTTGCCAGAATCTTTGATGTCCCTTAGCTTGTAGATGCATTATTCCAGTCTCTACCAGTATCTTCTCATGGCATTCTCCCTGTGTATTGCCTCTGCATCCAAATTTTTGCCATTGTGTAGGGACTCAGTCATATTGCATTGGGGTACACCCCAGTGACCTCATTTTAACTTGATTATCTAATGGCCTTATTGCCAAATAATGTCATTTGTGAGGTACTGGGCTTAGGACTTTATTGTATCTTTTCAAGGGGACACATTTCAACTCGTAGCACTACTAGAATTGTTTTGAAAAAGAAGTGAAGTGTTTCTAGTAGAATGAAAGAAAGGAAAAGCAACCAGGGAGCAGAATGAAGTTGTGCGAAGCCACCAGGAGAGGATGTGCATGGAAATTTTGACATGCCGGCTGGAGCATTCATTCTGTGTATCTGGCAATGGCAGTGTTGGAGTTCCAGAATTTGGGTGAATCTCCAAAATCTTCAAAACCATCAGCTCTTAGGCAGTTGTTACAGAGGGCACCATGGTTTTCCTTTAGCCTTTTCTTCTCCCACCCCTAAGCTGATGCTAATGGGCTTCAAGGTAACAGAGTTGAGTGTGGAACACAGAGAAGTAAAATGTGGTAGAACCAAGACAAAACAGATTTACCCTCTTCCTTCCAGTCATATTTGTGGGTCAGGCCTATGCTAGGAAAGAGGACACTTTAAAGTAAGTTAGAGGCTTCCAGTCCAATATGTAAAGAGTTTGGAGCTTGGTCAGTCACTTCCATCCTCACAATAAGAAAAAAGCTGAACTAAAAATCAGCAACTCTTTCTAGATCCATGAAAGATTGAGGTCAGCAGGAAAATTACTGACTCCCAAATTGAAGAGACAGGCAATTAAAGAGCACAGTTTAGAGGGAGCAGAAGTTGGCAGCAGGAGTCAGTATGGGTAGGAACACCCTAAACTGCGATTGATAAATTGCTGAAGGCTCACTGTGGACTACCATGAGAATTTAAACTCATGAACTAGCTTGAGAGTTAAAAACCTCAAGTGGTTCCACTTGTGGGGATAGGGAGACCACCCACATTTTCCTGAATTTTACCTTTAGAAGCTCTGCCAGGTTTTTACTGTGAAAATAGGAGAAAAATCCTCTTCTGTCAGGGGAAGAGGAAAAGTGGCCATTTTGAAATATGAGAGCTATCTGTTTTCTTTATCAACCCTGCCATTAAGGGGAACTATTTTACCTAACCAACTGGAGGTTTATCAATCTAGAGGAATGAAAATACTCAACCCCATCCCACTCTAGTCTTTGAAGTTGCTGGGGGAAGTGTACAACATGTAGGAACAGAAGGGGACTATAAACAGAGAAATGAAAACACTAAGGAAGAATCAAGAGGAAATGCTAGAAAACTAAAACACATGAACGGAAATGAAAAATATCTTTGATTGGCTCATAAGTATACTGGACACAGCCAAGTAGAAAATGTAGGTTGAAATATGTCAGTATAAAGTTATAAAACTGGCGTGCCTGGGTGGCTCAGTCATTAAGCGTCTGCCTTCGGCTCAAGTCATGATCCCAGGGTCCTGGGATTGAGCCCCGCATCAGGCTCCCTACTCGGCGGGAGGCCTGCTTCTCCCTCTCCCACTCCCCCTGCTTGTGTTCCTGCTCTCACTATCTCTCTCTGTCAAACAAATAAATAAAATCTTAAAAAAAAAGTTATAAAACTGAAATGCAAAGAGAAAAAAAATGAAAAAAATAAGAGAATATCCAAGTACTCCAGGGAAATGACAAAACGTGTAACATAGGCATAATAGGAAACCTAGAAGGAGAAGTAAGAAAGAAAGGAATAAAAGAACTATTTGAAGAAATAATGACTGAGAATTTTCTAAAATTAACGCAGACACAAAACCCACAGATCCAGGAAGCATAGAGAACTGCAAACTGGATAAATAAGAAAAAATCTATACCTGGACATATATATTCTAAACAGCAAAAAATCAAGAACAAGAAAATCTTGAAGCCAGACAGGGGAAAAACAACCTTGCCTACAGAGAAAAGGGGATAAGAATTACATTGGACTTATCTTCAGAAACTATGCAAGAAGAGAGTAGAGTGAAATATTTAAAGTGTTGAAAGAAAAAAAAAAAAAACATAGATTTTGATATCCAGTGAAATTATTCTTAAAAAAGTAGAAGAAAAATAAAGACAGTTTTAGACAAACAAAAATGGAGGGAAACTATCACCAGTGGACCTGAACTGCAAGAAATGTTAAAAGAAGTTCTTCAAAGAGATAGAAATGTTATAGGTTGGAAACTTGGTTCTACATTTAAAAAAAAAAAAATTAAGGAATAAATAAAGGTAAAATTAAATCTGTTTTTCTTATTCTAAATTAATATGACAGATAATACTGTTCAAAATAATACTGTCAACATTGTGTTCTATAATTAGTACTTGTGGATAGGTGAAATGAATGACTGCACTGTTACAAAGGACAGGAGGGAGGAATTGAAAATACTCTGCACTTTGACTATCCATGAAGGTGTATAGTGTTAATTTGAAAGTGGGCTTAGATAAGTTGTCAATGTATATTGCGTACTCTAGGGCAACTGCTTTAAAAGTTTAAAAAAAGTCATATGCTGAGGGGGGAGAGGAAAGAAACTGAAATCACATAAAATGTCCAATTAAAATCAGAGAAGGCGGAAAAGAGTGGAAGACAAAACATTAAAGAAACGAAGGAAGCAATGGGGCAAAGAATAGAAAACATTTAAAGCGACTTTGAGATCATATTCCACGAAGAATGAAGGGGGGGAATCGGAGGGGGAGATGAACCATGAGAGACGATGGACTCTGAAAAACAAACTGAGGGTTCTAGAGGGGAGGGCGGTGGGGGGATGGGTTAGCCTAGTGATGGGTATTAAAGAGGGCACGTTCTGCATGGAGCACTGGGTGTTATGCACAAACAATCATGGAACACTACATCAAAAACTAATGATGTATGGTGATTAACATAACAATAAATTTTTTTTTAAAAAATTAGACATTTGAAAATATCCTGCTGTGACCAGAAATGCCATAATGCATGCCTAGCATAAAATCCAGGGATAGGGAAGAAGATCTGACAAAGCAGGTTTGGATTGTAGTAGTAGAAAAAAATCTAGATTTTACTGCTTGTTATCCCACATCACCCAAGTGCTGCACATACAATATATCAGTTACATCCAAATATTTATGTTACAGAAACTATAAAGTTTAAAATCTTATGTAATATCTATAAAAATCATGTTTTCAAGGTTGGAATGGTACTTCCTCATTGGGTTATTACTACTGAGTAATTCTTCAGTCTCTTCCTGGTACTTTTTCTCTTTAATTTATTAACTTTCCCTTCCAGCTTATATCTAGTCTGAAATTATTTCTGATTTTCTATGATTATTTCTATAAGCACAAAACTTACTCTCATTCTTCTTCATTCTAATCCTCTTATGTACTGATGTTGCCATTGTGGGCAACCTGGTTATTCCCAAATATCCTCAGAAACTTATTCTCCCTCTCAGTATTCAATGACACTTGATATATTGGATGTTAAATGTGGTCAGTAGGCTTTTAAGATACATTGCCACATCCTTATAATGAGCTTTCTTACACACACACTACATACTGTAATAAATCTTAGCTATAAGTACAAGTATGTAATGAGTCCTGTGAGTTCTAGTTAATCTCCAGAGGTAGGCATGGTCCTGAAGACTCCCCCAACATAGTTACCCATTCTGAAGAGAAAAGACACAATGGAACTGATCTCAAGATGACTCATTGGAATCATCAAACAAGACTTTAAAAAGCTATTATAACTATGCTTAATGACAGAGAGGAAAGTATACTCATACAGAATGAAAATACAGGAAATCTCAGGAGAGACATAAAAAGTGTAATAAAGAACCAAATGGAAATTCTGTTATGGGAAAATAATATGAAATTTTAAAAAATCCACTGGTTGGGCTTAACAGCAGAATGGAGATTGTGAGGAGAGAGTCCATGAACTTGGAGATAGATAGATACAAATACATTTGTATCCTACCTATGCATAACACAGATTTCTCAAAAACAACATTACAGAGAAGATTTTGAAAGCAGACAGAATAAAATGACACGTGTATATAGAACAATGATCTATATGATCACTGTCTTCTCATCGGAAACAGTGGAAGCCAGAAGAGATTAGATCATCTTTCAAGTGCTCAAATAAAAAGGTAGTCAGTCCAGAATTCTCTATCTAGTGAAATACCTTCAAGAATGGTGAAATAGACATTTTCAGGTGAAACAAAAATAACAGACTGTACCATAAGCAGATCTTCAAGAAATGCTAATGGAGGGGAAATAAAACCATATGGAGATTAGGATCTTGAGAAAGAAGAAGCATCAGAAATAGAAAACACCTCAGTAAATATATTATTTTTCCTCTTAATTTCATTAAAATACATAGAACTTTAAAACAAAAATTTTAGCATTATCTGGTGAAGTTTATTAGGTCTGTTGATGTAATACATAGGAAAGCTGTATTACCTAGGGCAGGATGAGGTAAGAAGTAAATGGACCTAAACACTCTAGAAAGTTAAGGGTATATATTTAATACTTAGAGGAACCACTAAAAAAAAAAAAAAGCAGACGTATACCTAAAAAGCCAATAATTATAATGTGTAAGAATGTTCATAGAAGTTTTATTCATAATAGCCCTAAACTATAAATAATCCAGGTGTCCATCAAATTGTAATAGAATACTACAGGTATACCTCACTTTACTGTGCTTTGAAGATAATGTATTTTTTACAAATTAAGAGTCTGTTGCAGCCTTGCATTGAGCAAGTCTATTAACACCATTTTTCCAACAGCATTTGCTCCCTTCATAACTCACATTTTAGTAATTCTAACAATTACTTTAAACTTTTTCATTATATTGGTTATGGTGATCTGTGATCAGTGATCTTTGATGTTGCTATTGTAATTGTTTTGGGGTGCTACATACCATTCCCATATAAGACGGTGAACTTAACTGATTAATGTTGGGTGTCTCCCGACTGCTCCACCAACCAGCCATTCCCGTCTCTCCCTCTCCTCAGACCTTCGTATTCTCTGAGACACAAAAATGGTGAAATTAAGCCAATTAGTAACCCTATAGTGGCCTTTAAGTGTTCAAGTAAAGAAAGAATTGCACATCTCTCACTTTAAATCAAAAGCTAGAAATGATTAAGCTTAGTAAAGAAGGCATGTTGAAATCCAAGATAGGCTGAAAGCTAGGCCTCTTGGGTCAAACAATTAGACAAGTTGTGAAGGCAAAGGAAAAGGTCTTAAAGGAAATTAAAAGGTCTTCCCACTCCAGGGAAAACACAAATGATAAGAAAGTGAAACTGCCGTCTTGCCAATATGGAGGAAATTTTAATGGTCTGGATAGAAGATCACATCAGCCATAACATTCCCTCAAGCCAAAACCTACACCAGAGCAAAGCTCTACTGTCCTCAATTCTATGAAGGTTGGGAGAGGTAAGGAAACAGCAGAAGATAAGATGGAAGCTAGTAGAGGTTCGTTCATGAGGTTTAAGGAAAGAAGTCGTCTCTATAACATAAAAGTTCAAGATGAAGCAGCAAGTTATCTGAAAGATCTAGCTAAAATAACTCATGGAGGCATTTACACTAAACAACATTTTCTATGTAGACAACCTTATATTGGAAGAAGATGCTATCTGGGATTTTATAGCTAGAGAGAAGTCAATGCCTGGCTTCAAAGCTTCCAAGGGCAGGCAGGCTGACTCCCTTATTAGGGGCCATGAGCTGGTAACTTTAAGTTGAAGTCAATGCTTATTTACCATTCTGAAAATCCTTGGGCCCTTAGGAGTTATCTTAAATCTATTCTGCCTGTGTTCTATAAGTGGGACAACAAAGCCTCGCTGATGGCACATCTATTTGCAGGGTTTACTGAATATTTTAAGTCTCTTCACTCTTCACACTGCTCAGGAAAAAAAAAAAAAGACTTATTTCAAAATATTACTGTTCATTGACAATGCACCTGGTCATCCAAGAATTCTGGCAGAGATGTCCAACAAAATTAATGTTGTTTTCAAGCCTACTAACACAACATCCATTCTTTAGCCCATGGATCAAGGAGCAGTTTCAACTTTCAAGTGTTACATGGGAACTGCATTTCTTAAGGCTATAGGTGCCATAGATAAGGAGTTCTCTGATGGATCTGGGCAAAGTCATTTGAAAACCTGGAAAGGATTCAACATTCTGGATGCCATAAAGAACAATCATGATTTGTGGGGAAAAGGTAAAAGTATCTTCAAGAACAAGAGTTTGGAAGAAGTTGATTCCGTGGTTGACTTTGAGGAGCTCAAAATTTAGTGGAGGAAGTAATTGCTGGTGTAGTGGAAATAGCAAGAGAACTAGAAGTGGAGCCTGGAGATATGACTAAATTGTTGCAATCTCATTATAACACTTTTTTTTTTAAGATTTTATTTATTTATTTGACAGAGACAGAGAGGGCAGGAACACAAGCAGCAGGAGTGGGAGAGGGAGAAGCAGGCTTCCTGCCGAGCAGGGAGCCCGATGTGGGGCTCGATCCCAGGACCCTGGGATCATGACCTGAACTGAAGGCAGACGCTTCACGACTGAGCCACCCCAGGCGACCTCATTATGACACTTTAATGGATGAGGAGTTGCTTCTTAAGCATGAGCAAAGAAAGTAATTTCTTTAGATGGAATATACTCTTGGTGAAGATGTTAGGAAGACTTTTGAAATGACAACAAAGGATTTAGATTATTATATGAACTTAGTTGATAAAGCAACAATAGGGTTTGAGAGGATTGACTCCAGTTAAAAGAAGTTCTGTATATATAATGCTATCAAACAACATCATGTGCTATGTAGAAATTGTTTGTAAAAGGAGGAGCCGGTGATGCACACTTCATTGTGTAGAATTGTTTGTAGAAATTGTTTGTAAATTGTTTGTAAAAGGAGGAGAAATTGTTTGTAAAAGGAGGAGCCGATGATGCACATTTCATTGTCCTGTTTTGAGAAATAAGACCCCAACCTTCAGCAGTTATCTCCCTGATCAAGCAGCGGCCATCAACATGGAGGCAGGATTCCCCTAGCAAAGAGATTATGACTCACTGAAAGCTCAGATAATGGTTAGCATTTTTATTTTTAAAGATTTTATTTATTTATTTGACAGAGAGAGACACAGCGAGAGAGGGAACACAAGCAGGGGGAGTGGGAGAGGGAGAAGCAGGCTCCCCACGGAGCAGGGAGCCCGATGGCGGGGCTCGATCCCAGGACCCTGGGATCATGACCTGAGCCGAAGGCAGACGCTTAACGGCTGAGCCACCCGGGCACCCATAATGGTTAGCATTTTTTAGCAACAATATATTAATTAAGGTATGTACATTTTTTTAGACATAATGATATTGTACACTTAGTAGACTACAGGATAGTGTAAATACAACTTTAATATATACTGGGAAACCAAAAAATTCATTTGTGACATTCACTTTATTGTGGTGGTCTAGAACCATACCTGCAGTACCTCTGAGGTATATGCCTTTACTCAGCAATAGAAAGGAACAAGTCACTGATACATACAATATGAATAAATCTCAAAACATGTCCAGTGAAAGAAGCCTTACATGAAAAGATATATACTATCTAAATTTACTTGTATGAAGGTCTAGAAAAGGTGAAACCTTTCTGTGGTGCAAAAGCTAGAACAAAAGCATATGAAGGTTGGAGTGTGCCTGGCATATTTAAGAAGTTCTAAGGAGGCCAGTGTGGCTGGAGGGGAAAAAGGCAAGAAAAGAGGTAAGAGGGATGGGTGAAAGCAGAAGACCAGATCTTGTAGGCCACTTTAAAAAGACTTTTTGCTCTGAATTAAAAGGGGAGTCCTGGAGAACTTTGAATAGAGGAGAGACATTATCTGATTGTAAAAGGATTGCTATGGCACCTCTAAAAATTGACTGAAAGGGGTCAGTGTAGAAGTCTGTAGATAATTTAGGAGGCTCTTGGGTTCATCCAAATGAATGATGATGGTGGCACTGATGTGTGAGGAGCTTAGACTGGTGCCTTCTACTCAGTAAATTTTAACTCAATGTTATTTAAATTCCAGATGACCAAGTCAGTTTTTAGTCAGTGAATTTTTTTGAAGGTTCAGATACTTTATTTTTAATTTTCAAGAAATATTTATTTTCTGATTGCTTATTTTTCATAGAAGAATGCTATTTTATGTTCTGCAATATCATCAGAAAGTTATTTTCTGTTTCCTGAACCATCTCTTTTTTCTTTAAGGTTGGATATTCTGTTTATCATGATCCTTTAATTTTATTGGTTTGGTGATTCCCGGCTTTCTGTTTATGTCTTCATAAAATGGGTTATGTTGACTAGTTTAGCAGTAACTAGAATGTTTTTCTTTCCAATATTTTATCGTGAAAATTTACAAGTATACAGAAGGTTAAAAGGTATCTCCACCTCCTAGATTATACTGTTAACATTTTCCTCGACTTGCTTTATCACATAACTGTCCGTCTTCTTTCAAGCCTTTGATTTGTCTTTTTTTAAAAGTGCATCTCAGAGTGTTTCATAGTGGGTTTTTTTTTCTGTAGTTATATAGGCAGAGATGTGTTTTCTAAACAAGGGGAAAAATGTGTCTTTGAGTCAATAGGTAAGGCCTTTAGTAGTCATAGTGCCCTTAAGGCTACAGGGCTGAAAAACAGAGGTAAGCTGATGTCTTCCCCAGTTATCTAACTAAGAAGGGCTTTGTTATGTAGGAGAATTTCCCTCCTGGTCTGTTGTTCTGCACCCCCACACACACTCCTAGCCAATTTTAATCTTTCTCAGAGGCACAATGTAACCTTAGGCTTTATTATGTGATATTTTTCTCCCACATCATATATTTGTTAAGATATTAAGAATTCGCTGTTTGTGATTTAAGAAACCCAAATAACCAGTTTAAACAAGATGGAAGTTCATTTCTCATTCACATTAAGTGTAGACAACCTAGGACTTTTATGGCTTTACAGTGACCCAGGTTTCTATATTTTTGTGGTTCTGTCAAGCTTATCATGTGCCATCTTCATCTAGCCAAAATGGCTACTCCAGTTTCTGTTATGCTCACATCCCAGCCAAAAGGAAGAGAAAAAATACCCCTTGAGAATTTGTGAGAAGTTGCTTGCACCATTTTTGTTTACATCTTCTCGATCAGTACTTAGACATGCAGTCACACATAACTACTATACTACTAAGTACTTGGAAATGTGATTTTTTTTTTTTTAGAGCTTTTGATAAAGATTTTATTTTTTCCTCAGGATTGTATTTAAATTCAAATTAGTTAACATGCAATGTAGTTAGTATTAGTTTCAAGAGTAGAATCTAGTGATCACTTACATATAACATCCAGTGCTTATCACAAGTGCTTATCGCAAGTGCCCTCCTTAAGCCCATCACCCTTTTAGCCTATCCTGCCACCCACCTCCCCTGCAGCAACCTTCAGTTTGTTCTCTATAGTTAAGAGTCTCTTATGGTTTGCCTCCCTCTCTGTTTTTATCTTATTTTTCCTTCCCTTCCCCTATGTTCATCTGTTTTGTTTCTTAAATTCTACATATGAGGGAAATCATGGGATATTTGTCTTCCTCTGACTGACTTATTTCGCTTAGCATAATACACTCTAGTTCCTTCCATGTTGTTGCAAATGGCAAGATTTCATTCTTTTTGATGGCTAAGTAATATTCTAATATATATATATATATATGTTACCCATTCATCAGCCAGTTGGACATCTGGGCTCTTTCCATACTTTGGCTATTGTGCTGCTATAAACATTGGGGTGCATGTGCCCCTTTGAATCAGTATTTGTGTATCTTTTGGATAAATACCTAATAATGCAATTGCTGGCTCATAGGGTAGTTTATTTTTAACTTTATGAGGAATGTCCATACAATTTTCCAGAGTGGCTATACCAGTTTGCATTCCTACCAACATTGTAAGAGGGTTCTTCTTTCTCTGCATCCTCACCAACATCTGTTGTTTCCAAAGTTGTTAATTTTAGCCATTTTGACTGGTGTGGGGTGGTATCTCATTGTGATTTTAATTTGTATTTCACTGATGATGAGTGATGTTGAGCATTTTTTCATGTGTCTATTAGCCATTTGTAAGTTTTCTTTGGAGAAATGTCTGTTTGTGTCTTCTGCCCATTTCTTAAGTGGATTATTTATTTTTTGAGTGTTGAGATTGAAAATTTCGTTATAGACTTTGGGCTCTAGCCCTTTATCTGATACATCATTTGTAAATATCTTCTGTGGGTTGCCTTTTAGTTTTGTTGATTGTTTACTCTGCTGTATAGAAGCTTTTTATTTTGGTGAAGTCCCAATAGTTCATTTTTGCTTTTGTTTCCCTTGCCTCAAGAGACATACCTAGAAAGAAGTTGCCACAGCTAATGTCAAAGACATTAGTTACTGCCTATGTTTTCCTCTAGGATTTTGATGGATTCCTGTCTCACATTTAGGTCTTTCATCCATTTTAAGTTTATTTTTGTGTATGATGTAAGAAAATAGTCCAGTTTCATTCTTCTAAGTGTGGCTGCTCAATTTTCCCAACACCAATTGTTGAAGAGACTGTCTTTTTTCCATTGGATATTCTTTCCTGCTTTGTTGAAGATTAGTTGACCGTATAGTTGTGGGTCCACTTCTAGGTTCTCTATTCTGTTCCGTTGATCCATGTGTTTGTTTTTGTGCCAGTATCATGCTGTCTTGATGATTACAGCTTTGTAATATGGCTTGAAGTCTGGAATTGTGATGCCTCCAGCTTCAATTTTCTCTTTCAACATTCCTTTCAGGGTCTTTTCTGGTTCCATACAAATTTTAGGATTGTTTCTTCTAGCTCTGTAAAAAATGCTGGTGTTATTTGGTAGGGATTGCATTCAATGTGTAGATTACTTTTGGTAGTATACACATTTTAATGATATTTGTTCTTCCAGTCCATGAGCATGGAATGTTTTTCCATTTCTTTATGTCTTCTTCATTTTCTTTCATAAGTGTTCTATAGTTTTCGTAGTGCATATCTTTTGACTCTTTGGTTAGGTTTATCCCTAGGTTTCTTGTGGGTTTTTGTGCAATTGTAAGTGGGATCGATTCCTTGATTTCTCTTCTGATTCATTATTGGTATATAGAAATGCAACAGATTTCTGTAAGTTGATTTTATATCCTGCAACTTTGCTGAATTTATATATCAGTTCTAGCAAATTTTTGGTGGAGTCTTTCAGGTTTTATATATAGACTGTCATGTTGTCTGTGAAGAGTAAAAGCTTGACTTCTTCCTTGCTGATTCGGTTACCTTTTTTTTCTTTTTGTTGTCTGATTGCTGACACTAGTACTTCAAGTAGTATATTGAACAACAGTGGTGAGAGTAGACATCCCTGTCATGTTCCTGATCTTAGAGGAAAAGCTCTCAGTTTTTCCCATTAAGGATGGTGGTAGTTGTGGGTCTTTCACATATGGCCTTTTTGATGTTGAGGTATGTTCCTTCTATCCCTAATTTCTTGGGTATTTTTATCAAGGAAGGATGTTGTAATTTATCAACTGCTTTTTCTGCATTTATTGAGAGAATCATATGGTTCTTACCCTTTCTTTTATTAATGTGGCATATCATGTTGATTTATTTGCAGATATTAAACCACCCCTGGAGCCCAGGAATAAATCCCACTTGGTCGTGGTGAGTAATCCTTTTAATGTACTGTTGGATTTGATTAGCTAGTATCTTGTTGAGAATTTTTACATCCACGTTCATCAGAGATATTCGTTTGTAAATCTCCTTTTTAGTGGGGTCTTTGTCTGGTTTGGGGACCAAAGTAATGATGGCCTCATAGAATGAGTTTGGAAGTTTTCCTTCCATTTTTATTTTTTGGAACAGTTTCAGAAGATTAGTTTTTTTAAAATTTTTTCAAAATGTATTTAAATTCAATTAGCCAACATATAGTACATCATTAGTTTTTGATGTAGTGTTCAATGATTATGATTCATTAGTTGCATATAACACCCAGTGAATGCTTGGTAGAATTCCCCTGGGAAGCGATACAGCCCTGGATTCGTGTTTGTTGGGAAGCTTTTGATTACTGATTTGACTTCTTTTCTGGTTATGGGTCTGTTCAAACTTTCTATTTCCTCCTGTTTCAGTTTTGGTAGTTTATGTATCTAGGAATTTATCCATTTCTTCCAGATTGCCTAATTTGTTGGCATATAGTTGCTCATAATATTATCTTATAATTGTATTTCTTCAATGTTGGTTGTGATCTCTCCTCTTTCATTCATGATTTTATTTATTTGGATCCTTTCTCTTTTCTTCTTGATAAGTCTGTCTAGGGGTTTATCAATCATACTAATTGTTTCAAAGAATCAGGTCCTAGCTTTGTTGATCTGTTCTACTGTTTCTTTTTTTTTTTTTTCCAAATCATTGATTTCTGCTCTAATCCTATTTCTCTTCTCCTGCTGCATTTAGACTTTATTTGCCATTCTTTTCCCAGCTCCTTTAGGTATAAGTTTAGATTGTATGTTTGAGACTTTTGTTGTTGTTGTTGTTGTTTCTTGAGGAAGGCCTGTATTGCTATATACTTACCTCTTAGGAATGCTTTTGCTGCATCCCAAAGGTTTTAGACTGTCCTGTTTTCATTTTCATTTGCTTCCATGTATTTTTTTTTTTATTTCTTCTTTAATTTCCTGGTTAACCCATTCATCTTTAGTAGGATGTTCGTTAACCTCCATGTATTTGTGGTCTTTCCAATTTTTTTCTTTTTTTTTTTTTTAAGATTTTTTTTTTATTTATTTGACAGAGAGAGACACAGCGATAGAGGGAACACAAGCAGGAGGGGTAGGAGAGGGAGAAGCAGACTTCCCGCTGAGCAGGGAGCCTGATGCGGGGCTCGATCCCAGGATCCTGAGATCATGACCTGAGCCGAAGGCAGACGTTTAACGACTGAGTCACGCAGGCGCCCCTCCAATTTTTTTCTTGTGGTTGACTTCAAGTTTCATAGTGTTGTCTGAAAATATGCATGGTATGGTCTCAATCTTTTTGTACTGGTTGAGGCCTATTTTGTGACCCATATATGATCTATTCTGGAGAATGTTTCATGTGCACTTGAAAAGAATGTGTATTCTGCTGCTTTAGGATGAAATGCTTTGAATGTATCTATTAAGTCGATTTGGTCCAGTGTGGTCATTAAAAGTCATTGTTTCCTTGTTGATCTTCTGCTTATATGATCTGTCTGTTGCTATGAGAGGGGTGTTAAAATCCCCTACTATTATTATATCAATGAGGTGGGTTTTTTTTTTAAGATTTTATTTATTTATTTGACAGAGACACAGTGAGAGTGGGGACACAAGTAGGGGGGAGTGGGAGATGGAGAAGCAGGCTTCCCGCGGAGCAGGGAGCCCAATGCGGGGCTTGATCCCAGGACCCTGGGATCCATGACCTGAGCCGAAGGCAGATGCTTAATGACTGAGCCACCCAGGCGCCCCTATCAATGAGATTTTTTAAGTTATTAATTGATTTATATATTTGGCTGCTCCCAAGTTGGGGGCCTAAATATTTACAATTGTTAGATCTTGTTGGCTAGACCCCTTTATTATGATATAGTGCCCTTCTTCACCTCTTATTACAGTCTTTGTTTTAAAATCTAGTTTGTCGAACACTACATCAAAAACTAATGATGTACTATATGTTAGCTAATTGAACATAATAAAAAAATAATCAAAAAAAGAAAAAATCTAGTCACACACTTTCCAGGGTCTGGCACTTCAGGAAGTGTTTCTAATGTATGCTGCCTGCACTCTGTTGTTGTGTCTTAGCTGCTCTTTCCCACAGGTCAGTCATCTACGGAGTTCCTCCTTGCTTGCAGTGGGGAGCGTTTGGGCCTTTAACTAGGTGTGCTTTGATTGGTTTGTTAAGATAAGCCTCATAAAAGAAAAAAAGAAAAAAAAAAAAACTGGCCCAAAAAAGAAAGAGAAAAGGAAAAGGAACAAAAAAAGCAAACAAACAACTATAAACTTGATTCAAAAAAAAAAAAAAAAAAAGACAGAAAGAAAAAAGCCTAATTCAAAACATGAGAAAAGGGAACATAGAAACAAAAAACTATAAGCCTGATCTCAAAGAAAAAAGGAAAAAACAATAAGTACATGCAGGGGGTCTGTGTTGTTCCTGTGGGAGAAAGTCCCACTGGGCTGGCTCACAGTCAGATCTGCCCTAGTAAAGCTGCCCCTGCAGGCCACAGGGGGGTGGGGCTTCATGTAAGAGCTCCAGCCTCTACTGGGGGCACTGTGTTTCTCTCTCAAGTCCAGTAGTGCTGGTGGGCAAGGGGGCAGTGTGGTGGTAGAAGGTCGCATCACTCTGCCCTCTTATCCCTGGGGAGGTGAACTGGGAGCCACTGCTGCTCAGGGGGCCCTTACAGAAAAGCGAACGATCTTCCTTTCTGTGGCCCAAGCCTCTGTCAGATCCCTGCCCTCAACCTGTCTGTCCCTGGGCCTTTGGCAAGTCTAGCACCACAGTACTCCTGTGCTTTATCTCTGGTGTGCCGCTGGGATTCAAAACTCCAAATCTTAAATAACCCGGCAAGGCATGAACCAGCTCTCCTCCCCCTGAGGACAGCCTTGCAGTGCTTTGCCCAGCGCTGCTCTGTCCCAGAAAAGCAGTCCCATGGCCATGATGGTGTCTGGAGTTTATGGTGCAGTGCAGTGAAAAGCTGTGAATGGGTTATCTGCCCTCTACGCTCACAGTTCTCCTGTGTTTTATCTCTGGTTGGGGGGGCTAGGATTCAAAACTCCAAATCTTAAATGACCTAGCAAGGCATGGACCTGCTCTCTTCCCCTGGAGGAGAACCTCGCAGCACTGCCCCCAGCGTTGCTCTGTCCCAGAAAAGCACCTGCATGGCCATGAAGGTGCCTGGAGTCTATGGTGCAGCATAGCAAAAAGCTGCGATCATGCTATCTGCTCTCTGCACGTGCATCTGTCCCCTGCTGTTGAATGGCTGCTCAGTGGCACCCACTGGGTCTGTCGTTCTTGGAGAGAGAATCTATCCTCTTCCAAATGTACTCCAGGAAGGAGGAGGTTCTCTCCCAGCACAACCCAGGGGAATCCCCACACCAGGCTGTCCACCATCCACTCCTGGGCCTCCGACCTCTCTCCCCAGGGCACTGCTGCCCGCCCAGCTTGATTCCAGTGCATGGTGTGGACTTCTAAAACCTCAGAATTTGGGCTCCACAGTTTACAAAAAACTTGCAATAGTCAGTTCCTCTCGATTCCCAAGTCAGTGGTCCTGGGGGAGTGTTTTTCTTGCATGATCCCAATACTCTCTCTCCAACCCCCCCCCCCTTCCTCTCCATAAAAAGGACTCCCACCCCCTCCATGGCACTGCGGCTTTTCTCTCCCCTAATTCATGTCTCTGAACCTTGCAGCTGCCATGTTCTTTCCCTCTAATTGTGTAGACTGTTTTCTTAATCCTCAGATGGATATCCTAGTTGTTCAAAATGTTCTGATGCTGATCTAGCTGTGTTCAAGGAAGGAACAAGCCCAGGGTTCTCCCACTAATCTGCCATCTTAATTCTTCCTTGGGAAATATGATCTTGATCTGAGGTGACCGTGTGTTTTACAAAACAAAGGGAGAATGGATGTTGCAAGTACAAGTAGCAGTCTCTGCCTTAGGCCTTAACATCCACGTTATTTCCAGGAAGACATTTCCCAAGCAGATTGTTCACTTTCAATGAGGAACCATTCTTAGCATGTTAGGCTGGGGAAAAGAGTCCAAACACACTTATCTGAGCCCAAGATAGTTGTTTCTGTTTAGGTGGCCATCTTGAAACAGAAGCTTCCCTCAGTGATTTTCAAAGTGCCATGGAATTGCTTTAAGAATTTTCTAAGAAAGTGGATATATACTATCTAAATAACTTCCTTAACCTTCATATCTGTTTTATAAATTGTATTTCCTAGAGTAAGAATTTATCTGAAGAAAGCATTATTCTGTGGAAGTTTGAAAGCTATTGTCAGTATCCTCTACAGATAGCAAAGGTTCTCTAGGTGGGGAGGGAGAGAGAGAAGCAGGCTCCCCGCTGAGCAGAGAGAGCCCGATGCGGGGCTCTATCCCAGGTCCCTGGGAGCATGACCTGAGCTGAAGGCAGCCGCTTAACCGACTGAGCCACCCAGGTGTCCCTGGAGTAGATATTTTTTAATTTGCTGTTTGCTTATGGGACATTTCCAGAGCCCTATTTTTGTTTTTGAACTCTTATTTGGGGGAGTGGGTCAGCGGAGTTTCTCGTGCTGTTATGCTAGAAGTCAATACCAGGTGTGCAGTTTGGGACAGCTGGAGTCTCTTTTTATTTCTGGTGTGTTAATTTTACTTTTGAGCCCAGCTCCAGTATTCTGTTTTTATTTTTTATATTCCACTTATTAATACTATGTGGTTGGGTTAGAGGTGGTGTGTTAAAGCCTGAACTTTGCTGTACATCTCTTTTTTATAATTGACATATAATTGACTTATAACATCATATTAGTTTCAGGTGCACAATGTAATTATTTGATATTTGTATATTCTGTGAGATGACTGCCACAAAAAGTCTAATTAACATCCTTCACCGTACGTAGTTAAAATGTTTTTTCTTGTAATGAGAATTTTTAAGATTTCCTCTCAGCAACTTTCAAATATGAAATACAATAATTTTAAATATAGTCATTATGCTGCACATTACACCCCATATCTTATTTATTTTATAACTTGAAGTTTATGCCTTTTGACCAATTTTGCCCACTCCCCTCCAGTCCCATGTCTGCCATCACCAATCTGTTTCCTCTAAGAGCTTGTGTTTTGTTTTTTTGTTTTAGATTCCACAAAAAAAATGAGATCATACAGTATTTCTTTTTCTCTGTCTGAGAAAAGGATCATCCATAGTGTCACAAATGGCAAGATTTCAGTCTTTTTTGTGGCTGAATAATATTCTAATGTGTGTGTATATGTGTGTGGACATTTTCTTCATTTACTATTAATCTAGTAATCCATGAATATATCAGTGGACACTTAAGATTGTTTCGATGTCTTGGCTATTATAAGTAATGCTGAAATGTATATGGGATTGCATTTTGTTGTTGTTGTTGTTGTTAATGCTTTCATTTTCCTCAGATAATCACCCAGAAGTGGCTTGCTAGATCTTATGGTATTTTTATTTTTAATCACTTGAAGAACATCCGTACTGTTTTCCATAGTAGCCGCACCAATTTACATTCCCACATTTAGATGCTCCACATCCTTATCCACATTTGGGATTTCTTGTCCTTTTTTTTTTTTTTACCTTGATAGTAGACATTCTAGCAGGTATAATGTAATATCTCACTGTGATTTTGATTTGCATTTTCCTGATGATTAGTGATGTTGAGCATCATTTCATGTACCTCTGGCAGTCTGTATGTCTTTGGAAAATTATTCAGATTTTCTATTCATCTCAATCAGAATTCTTTTGCTATTGAGTTGTATGAGTTTTAAAATATTTTCAATATTAGCCTTTTCTCAGATATATAATATGCAAATATTATCTCCCATTCAACAGGTCGCCTTTTTATTTTGATGTTTTCCTTTGCTGTGTAGATTTTTAGTTTGATATAGTCTCATTTGTTTATTTTTACTTTTGTTGCCTTTACTTTTGGTGCCAAATTCCAAAAATTATTGCAAAGACATGTCAAGGAGCTGATCAGTTGTGTTTTCTATTACAACTTTTTTGGATGGGGAGTGCCTGGGTGGTTCAGTTGGTTGAGCATCCAACTCTTGATTTCTGTTCAGGTCAAGATCTCAGGTTGTGAGATTGAGCGCCGTATTGGGCTCTGCACTGGGCATGGAACCTGCTTAAGATTTTCTCTTTCCATATCCCTCTGCCCCTCCCCCCATAAATAAATAAATAAATAAAGTTTTATGGTTTGGGTCTTACATAAAGCTTTAATCCATTTTGAGTTGATTTTTGTTTATGGTATAAGATATAGGTCCAGTTTTACTCTTTAGCACGTGACTGCCCAGTTTTCCCAACACCATTTTTTGAAGAGACTGTCCATTTCCCATTGTATATTGTTGACCTCTTTGTTATAAACTAACCATGTAAGTATGGGTTTATTTCTGGCCTCTCTAATCTGTTCCATTGTTCTTTGTGTCTCTTCTAATGCCAGTGCCACACTGTTTTGATAACTATAGTTTTGTAATAGAGTTTGAGATCAGGAAATATACCTCCAGCTTTGTTGTTCTTTCTCAAGATTGCTTTTGATATTCAAGGTCTTTTATGGTTCAAATTTTAGGATTGCTTGTTCGTTCTATTTTTGTGAAAAATATAATCAGTACTTTGATAGGGATTACATTAATTCTCAGGATTGTTTTGGGAATTATGGGCATTTTAACAGTGTTAATTCTTTTAATCCATTAGCACAAAATACCTTTCCATTTATTTGTGTCTTTTTCAATTTATTTGTTTTAATGGTTTATAGTTCTGAATGCACAGACCTTGTACTTCTCTGGCTTAATTTATTTTTAGGTATTTTATTCTTTTTTTTTTTTTTAAAGAGCAGGGAGCCTGATGAGGGGCTCGATCCCAGGACCCTGGGATCATGACCTGAGCAGAAGGCAGATGCTTAACCATCTGAGCCACCCAGGCACCCCGGTATTTTATTCTTTTTGATGGCATCGTAAATGGGATTATTTTCTTTATTTCTCTTGTAGCTCATTATTAATGTATAGATAAACAACAGATTTTTGCATATTGATTTTGTATCCTGCAACTTTACTGAATTTGGTGATTAATTCAGAAAGTTTTTGGTATAGTTTGGTATATATAAAGTCTCTTTCATTTCTGATATATTTGTTAGTCCTCCCTTTTTCTTAGACTAAAGTTTTATTAATTTTCTTTATATTTTCAAAGAATCAGATCTTATTTTCATTCATCTTTTCTGTTGTCTTTTTAGTCTCTATTTATTATTTTTCTGATTTTTGTTATTTCCTTCTTTCTACTAACTTTGGGTGGTGTTCTTCTTTTTCTAGTTCCTTCAGGTATAAAGGTAGGTTGTTTGAGATTTTTCTTGACCTTGAAATAAACATTTATCACTATGAACTTCCCTCTTAGAACTTCTTTTGCTGAATCCCATAAGTTTTAGTATCCTGTATTTCCATTTTCATTTGTCTCAATGTAGTTTTTTATTTCTCTTGATTTCTTTGGTTCATTGGTTGTTCAGTAGCATGTTGTTTACCACATATTCATGAATTTTCTAGTTTCTTCTTGTAATTGGTTTCTAGTTTCATACCATTGTGGTCAGAAAAGATGCTTGATATGACTTTACTCTTATTAAATTTATTACGACTTTTTTTGTGTGGCCTAATCTTTGATCTGTCCTGGAGAATGTTCCATGTGCATTTGAGAAGACTGTGTACTCTGTTGTTGGATAGAAGTGTATATATCCTTTAAGTCCATCTGGTGTAATGTGATGTTTAAGGCTGATGTTTCCTTGTTGATTTGTCTCAGGCTGATGGTGTCTCAAGCAGCAAGTTTTAAAGTAAGCAAATTTTTCTAGTTCTTTGGGACTGCAAGCATAAGCTCCAATTGCTACCAGAGCCAGGGTATCTAGAGGAGTTAATCTGGGCAGAAGCTGCAAAAATTGTAGCTCCAGATGAGTGTATAAGCTCCTTTCTGGGAGATTCTGGCAAGCTGTAGCAAGGCTGACATAGAGTGTCTCCTGGCGAATGCTACCTATGAGCATCTCCATAGACGTCTAGATGTGTGCCAGACCTGAAGCCTGCCCCTCAGCCTGAAGCTCCAGGACAAGTAAAAAGGCCTCTTTCACAGAAATTCTGAAAATATGTTTTAGTCTTCTGTCTCTGCTGTGCCCTTGGCGTGGTAGCCTTCCCAGAACTGTCTCTCTGATTGTTGCAGTCCTGTGGGACCCAGGAACATAAGCTTCCCCTGGGCACCAGAGCCAGACAGTGAAGGGGCATCCCCTGCATGGCAGCAGAAAAGACCAGAGCACCAGAAGTAAAATCACTTTATCAGATGTGTGTACAATTTCCCTTCCAAAAGATACCAGTGCTCTGGTGCATGGTAGATGGAGAGTAGGAAGATAGTGCCCATCTTTCAAGGTTTCTGGAAAGGATTACAGATAGCCCTGAGATGTGTTTTGAATTAGAAGCCTGCCCCTCAGGTTGCAGCTGTGATGTTAAACTAATAGGCCTTGTTGACAGAAGATTGAACTCCTGGCTCCTTTGCCTTTTTCTGTGCCCTGAGAATGGCAGCTATTTAAGAACTCCTCCATTACTTAGTTTCCTGTGGGAACTGTGACCATAAGCCCCACTGACTACCAGAGCCAGGTGATGTAGAGGTGAACCCTGATGGCAGCCACAAAAACTGTGATGCTAGACAAGGACATAAGCTCCTTCCTGGGAGATAACAGTGAGCTGGAGTGAGGCAGAGAGAGAGAGCACAAAGATTTCATTTACTGGCCTCTGTTCCCTGAGAGCTTCTCCATAGGACCCTATATCAATGCCAAAGCAAAAACCTGCCTCTTAGGCCTAAGCTCCTAAACAAGCAGGTAAGTCTCCTTCCCAGAAAGACTGCTGTGTGTTGGTGGGGGAGTATGGGGGTGGGGGGGTTGATCATCTGCTCATCTGCTCTCTGTGTAGTGCCCTGGGAATGGTAATCTGCCAAGAATGGTCTCTCCAATTGTTACAGTCCCATAGCACCCAGGAACACAACCTTCCCCCCAGTCTCCACAGTCAGGTGAAGAAAGAGCATCCCCTGGGTGACATTCATAAAAACTGGGGTACCAAAAGGTGTAACAGTTCCCCTCTGGAAGATAATGGCACTCTTCAGTGCAGCAAAGGGAGAGTGTGTAGATGGTGTCCACCAGCTAGAGCAAGGCTGAGGGGTTTGTAAAGGTGGTGCCCACTGGAAAGAAGAAAAAAGATGATGCCCACAGTTTACAGAGCAGCAAAGGGGGGTGTAATGATGCTGCCCACTTTGGGGGTGGGGAAAGGCCTAGGCTTTTGAAAAAACTCAGGAATGCAATGCATTGTGGTGCTTTTAGATTAGCAAATGAGATTCTTCCACATAAAATTTGGGCATGAACAGCTGCTTCTGAGCCTGGGTGTGGGACAGGTAAGTCTGAGTGTATCAGTCCTTTTAAGACTCGTTTTTCAGATCACTGTAGGGTTGTATGTCTTGTATTTATAAGCCCCATTGTTTTTCAAAGCTAGATGTTTTGGGGGCTCATCTCTTAGGTGAAGGTCTTAAAAGTTGAAGTGCCCCATTTGGGGTTCAAACCGTTCTCTCTTTAGGGAGAAGCTATGGGTTTTGAGTTCCCTACTGAGTGTACGTTTTCAAGCCAGGGGTTGGTTTTATGGTTAGCGTGTGTTTCAGTCTTTCCTACCTGCTTTGATGTAGTATTTTTCTCATTTGCCTGATGTGTAGCTGTTGCTTAGCTAGTTTTTAGTTTTTTTCCAGAGGAATTGTACCATGTGTAGCTGTAGATTCAATGTGTCCATGAGAGGAGGTCAGGATCTTTCTACATTGCCGTCTTGAAGTAGAACCTCACTATGCATCTTTATTTAAAAATCTCGGTCAGTTTCTTCACATTTCTATAATGTGGCTGTCAATACAAATCTCAATAGGGGCTTAGAAGGGATTTAATTGGCTATTTAATATAGAGTGTCTGGCACATAGCCTGGTTTACTGTAGCAATAAAAATTAAGTCCTAGCTCTTCATTCCTAGTCCAACTCCACTTCTACTTCTCAACATGGTTACCCTCATTAAGGATATTTCTGTGCCTAAATCCTGATTGGTAGTGGATAGACTCCAGAGTGGCTCCCATCATCCTCACCTCTTGGCATTCATGCTGTTCTGTGATCCCTCCCCCGGGGCATGGGCAGGATGAGTGATTTGCTTTTGACAATTAGAATTTCTTAAAGGTGATGGAATATGCATGGTGTGTGTGATTACATTACATACAGTTGTAACATTGACCTTACAAGGAGATTCTTTGTCCCTTGCTGACTTTGAGGAAGCAAAAGGCCATTTTGGGAAGACACACATGGCAAGTAACTGAGGTCCTGAGTCTGATAGCCTGCAGGATAATGAATGTTGTCTACAACCACTTTGAAATGGATCCTTCCCCAGTTGAACCTCAGATGAGACCACAGCCCTGGCTGATACTTTCATTTTAGCTATGTAATGTCCTAAACCATCCCCAGACCCCTGATACACAGAGACTATGAAATAATTTGTTTTAAGCTGCTAAATTCTATCATTAATTTTGTGCAGCAATAGGTAACTAATACGATCTTTATTTGTGCAAATAATTACATTTTAAAAGGAAAAGTGTTTTATAAGGTTGTGAATTCTTTAAATTCTGGAGAAACAAGAGTTTACTGCTTTATTGATGATACTGTTGAAAACATTTCTCAAAGGCAAAGAGGATAGTTTTTGTCATTGTGTGGACTAATAGCTGATGCTGAATATACTGGTCTCACAGTTCCCTATTAAAATTTAAGAGCTTTCAGGCATCTTGTTAGGAATATTTTGCAGTGGTATTTCCACATACTGCAGTTTTGGGGTGTGTGCATGTGTTTGGTGGGGGTTAAAAAAATGTAACATAAAATCTACCATCTTTACCTTTATTTTAAAGTATATAGTTCAGTAGTGTTAAGTATATTCACCATATTGTGAAACAGAGCTCCAGAACTTTTCCATCTTATAAAACTGAAACTCTGTACTCATTCTACAACTCTTCTTTTCCCTAGCCCCAAGTAACCACCATTCTACTTTCTGTCTCTATGGATTTGACTAGTTTAGTTACCCCATATAAGGGGAACCATACAGTATTTGTCTTTTTCTGACTGTCTTATTTCATTTAGCATAATGTCCTCAAAGTTCATCCATGTTGTAGCATGTGATAAGATTTCTTTCCTATTGAAGTCTGAATACAGCTTTTTTATGTTTTTAATTACAAAATATTTCAAGCATAATGAAAAGTATAAAAAAACTTTAAAATTTTTTTTTATAATAAGAAATGCTAACTACAAACAACCTGAAGCTCTCTGTGACTCAGAAATATATGAAATGGAATAATAGAATACTTTGAGTAAGAACATATTGGTAGAAAAAAATAAGTGATTTATTTTTCACATTTTTTGCTAGATAATTCTATAAAGAGTGTTTGGTAGAGACAACAAAAATGTAAAATATCTGAAATACACATTATCACCTATATTTTATTAAGAATTAATTCATACTGTTTCACATAGTAACTGATAAAACAATAAAATAGATACATCTTTATAATTACATAAAAATACAGTTAAACAGAACACAGAAGAAAGATAATATTTTGGTAATAAACATATTGGGATATATAAAGTATTAGGCTTCATTCTTGTTGTTAACTTACACAAATGCAAAATAAACATGAGGAAGAGTAACCATTTTGAAATACCATTCTTATCATACTTAAGAAACATGTTAAGCATAAAGTCAAAATGATCTGATAAATCAATGTCTTATCATTTAGCATACCCAGTTATAAATTTTATTCCACTTACAGTTGCAGTAATTTCACGGAACAAATATAGAAGAGAATTCATCTGGGGTCGCCTGGGTGGCTCAGTTGGTTAAGCAACTGATTCTTGATTTTAGCTCAGGTCATGATCTCAGGGTTGTGAAATCGAGCCCCACATCGGGTTGTGTGCTGGGCATGGAGCTGTGTGCTGGGTGTCTCTCTCCCTCTACCCTCCCCATCGCTCACTCTGTTTTTCTCTCTCTCTCTCAAAAAAAAAAAAAAAAGAAGAAGAAGAAGAAGAAAATTCATCTGCAAACTCTTCTGTTTTCCACATTTCTCTCCTTCCATTTGATCTTCTCCCCTTACTATTCTAAATTCCTTTCAAATGGAGCCATAGAGAATGTTTTTTTTTTTTTTCTAGAGGAAGTAAGTCACTTCTCAGGATTACTATAGAAATGTTCAGATTCAGTTAAAAAAAACAGTGTCAAAAGATGATCTTTAGATATATTAGAAGACAAAGAACCCAAATATGAAATCCTTTACTTTATAAGATTATTTAGTTTATTGGCTCAGTTTATTTTTATTTTGACTTTCTATTTTAGTGTTTTTTCCAATAAAATATATTATGCAGTTTTACACAGACGATCATAAAGCTGAAGAAAGAAAGTCAACTGTTGTCTTAAATTGATTATTATAGTAACTGTTTATAGGTAAGTTCATTTCTTATGAAAATTTCTTACCATTTTTAAATGGTCTGTATAGAATTTTAAAATTATTTATGTATTTTAGAGAGAGAGAGAGTATGAGTGGGGGGAGAGGCAGAGGGGCAGGGAGAGGGAGAGAATCTCAAGCAGACTTTGCACTGAGTTTGGATCCCGAGGTGGGGCTCGATCCCGCAACCCTGAAATCAGGATCTGAGCTGAAACCAAGAGTCAGACACTTCAACCCACTGTGCCACCCGGGTGCCCCAGTCTGTATAGAATTTTTAGAAATTATTTCAACCATGTCTTAAAGCATTTGGCTTATGATTATACTGATTAACAAAAATACATTTTTTTTAGAAATAAAATGTGTTACTGGTAGGCAGCTAGCTACATGGGCATTTATATGTTTTTATGTAGGAATTAATGCAAGAGATTTTCTAAGGTGGCCTCCTCTGCACTCTAAGATTTTACTTTTTGAAAAATGCATAGTACTTTCCTTTGGAAATTATGTAGCCTACACATTTTATAAAAATCACAGAATGTGGGAATATGGACAATCTGAGAACATCAGAAACATGATGTTCGATATCATATGGTCTAAAATAGATAAGGCTTCTCCCAAATATCCTGTAGATTGCTTAACAGTTGAATTGCCTTTTTGTCTTCTTTTAATGACAGTCATTCAAACAACTGTGTTTATTAATTGCCCACTACATGAATAACTCTGTGGCAGGTATTTGAGGAGACTATGAAATCCCTTAAAAAGGGAGACTTCATATTATAAGCCCCTTGAGGTTTTCATAATCTAATACCATGCACTAAGGATACAGTAAATATAACTTGATGTAGAGGGCACTAAAACACATTCCATTTCCTTAGTGTGTGTGCGTGTGCATGTCAATATAATAGAAATAAAAGAAATAACAGGAACTAGGGGCTTGTTGGAATGAGTTTTGAATGTTATTTTGGAAGAAAGATGCTTTCCAGTTGGGAAAAATAGTAAGCATGTGAACTAGGAGGATGACAAGCAGTTGCTTGAATATGGAGACATTGGGTATAGGATCTGAAAGCATATGATTGAAAATTTGAATGTGGTGTTTGAAAAACCACTATAGGCAGAGATAGGACTAAAGTTATACTTCAGGAGAATGTTTTTGTGGTTATGATTCAGATAAACTGCTTGAGGAAGAGGCTTTGGGAAAGGAGGCTGATACATTGTGGGTTTTAAAAGTGACTAAGACCTGTACCTGGGCTATAGCTGTAAAATTAAATTGAAATTGTCAGATGACCCTCAAGGGGCTATGTTACTCCATTCAACTCAACATCTAAATGCTGTATTTAAAAATCCTTAGGGAAAAGATTTCTAAACATTTTGTCTGTTGTCATAGATACTTCAAGACTAAGAAGAAAAAAAAATAATTCAAAGGGAACACGAGATGGCAGCAGTTATATCATATAAAGAGAACAACTGAGGAAAGAAAAACATTTGAAATTATTTTTAAAGTAAAAAATATGTAGCACTTTATTCTTTATGTGGTGTATTCCTTTTCATTTCAGAGATTACTCAGTTATTGGTTTCATGCTTCACAGCACATCTGAGGTTCATTCTGACTGTAGTAAAAATCCTACTCCATTACATGTGATTATTTCCTAAAATAAAGCTGTTGCTGTTTTCTGCAGATTACGGTTCCTCTGTGTTATCTGTGGCAGAAGAGTTCTGGATGGTGCAAAATTGTTTTAAATGTTCCAGCATCGCTTTTTCTTCCTCTTCTAGTCTCTCATCCTTCCTCATTTCCCATCTAAAAGAAAAATCACATCTTAGTATTTTTGAACTTCCAAGCACTCAGTTATTCAAGGCTTGAATATGTGTAGTCAACACTCAAGTTATTCAAGGCTCAAATATGTGTAGTCACTGGTTTACTGAGGCATCTATTTCTCCTTGTTTATTCTTTTACTGACTCCCTTTTGGGCACCAAATTTCACTGGCGCTGCTCCTGCAGAATGGGCCAGAAAAATGGGAGAGCAAAGTGGAGTCAAACCAGTTCCAGTCTAGGGTAAAGTTTTAAAGTATTGTTTTAAATATGTTAATTTAAAAAATTTAGATGCCTTACTAGGATATACATGCATATAAATAAAACCTAGAATTAGCAATTAATAAGCAAATATTTTGCATAGTATTTTTCTCACTGATCAGTGTATCGGTGGCTTTAAGTTGCAGAGAGATTTGCCAGGAAGACCTCAGCAGCAAGAAGAATTATTAAGCTAAACTGAACACACCTTAAAGGCAGGTCAGTCTATTCCTAGAAATAATATCAGCTTTGAAGTAATCGAGTTAAAATGACCCAAGAAAAGTAGCAAATTGTTCGCAAAATTCCATAGGGAATTGGCTAAAAAAGAGAGATTAAAGACTCTAAATTGAGTGATTGGGAGTTATTTAACAAAGTGTCAGAATATGGAAGTGTATATGAATATAATCTTCAAAGTAAATAGCACAATAACCCAATATGATTAATTCCTTCTTCTCTATGCCACTTCCTCAGGTCTGGCCAGGGCACACATGACTTAGCAATCCAACAGTGAATCATCTACCTACATTTTCTTTCTGTTTTCCTCACTCCTAATTCTACCAAGCCCCAAGCCATCCACCATGATATACTGTCCCAAAAGGATTTTAAATCCAATGTTTTAATCCTAAAAACATATATCCTGAAAGACCCTCAGCTATAAGGGGATAGAATTTCTAACAACAAACAAGGAGTTATTCACTGAATGTCTTCCAGAAACCCACTATTTCATTATAGTCAGAACTCCTGGATAAGAGGCTATCATACATGAAGAAAGTATATTGAGTTTGGAGTGGGATCTTTATGGTTTTCTTCACTGAAAAGAAAGCAGGGGCACTGCGTTTTCCAGAACCTCCTATTAGGATCCTTGTTCCCAAACATAGGTTTTCTTGGAGTGTTGAGCTCACTATGCCCTGACCAATCCAGGGAGGTAGTTTATATAAAGAAGGAAGGAAGAGTGGAGAGAAAGAATTGTCTGAGAAATTAGACCTGAGTTTAATTTAATTTAATTTAATTTACATTTCTTTAGACTTCTTCATTGTCTGCCTGGGATTCTCCTCATCTCCTAGCCCCAATCTTGGCTGTATCTAAAAACTGTTACTAATGGTTGTCTTAATTTTTCTATATGTTCCCATATGGTCAGAGTTAGGTCATTGGTCATATAGGTTTTAATAACAACTTGAAGGATAAAAAGATTTTTCACAACTACACTGCTTGGTCATGTGACAAGGGGCAATTCTCCTTAGGTCAGTATTTTGAAATTTAAAATTTAGCCCATAAGGTTACCTTCTACTGTTTTCATGGAATTTTAAAGATCAAAAACTGTCACTACCCATTTTATATAGGTTGGGCATCATTAATTTGCATGTTAAATTGAATTTCTTCCAGGAAAATATTAATAACAGAAAATACTTAGGCATCGTTTTAAACCCTTGACATATCACTCTTTAAATCCGTACTAGAAAATGTGGTTATTCTCATTCTACAGAGGAGTAAACTGAGATACAGAATGTTAATATCACTTGCCCAGGTGTCTTTGGATTGAAATCAGGGACCAGGCTCTAGAGTCTGTACTTAGAAATGCAACACTCACCATGTTTTAAAACCATTTACACTTATCATTAATTAATGTTAAAAGTAGTTTGAGTATTTTATTTCCTGAAAAATGTTGCCCAAATTGGACTATATATTAAAAAAAAAAAGAATTCTCTAAAATTCATGTAAATACATGAAATCCAAACATGAAAAATTAGTTTTACCTTTTTTATTCCATGGAAAGGTGCTAATATTGTACTGAGTAAATGAATTATTTTATGAATGTCAACAGAACAAAATATGTAATATGCACGTAAATATTTTGATCATTATCTCTCCTTATGAAAATTGAAAGCACGATCTCTGCTTCATTTAAATATCTGTATAATTAATGTAATTTATATGTATTGTATAAGGATTTAGAAGCTTCATGAGAATTGTAGGCACCTCACAGTGTAATTGAGCTGTTAGTAATTAATGATATTAAGCAACATAATTTATCTACCACAGCCTTCTTACATTTGCTTTGTGCTTATTAAGAAGAAATCATTTCCTATGAGAAGATATCATTTCATATGAGAATAAGAAATTTTGACAAAGACAGGAGAAAAAATAATATTACAACTACATTTTCTCTAATAATTTTACTTTATTGAATAAAACATTAGGAATTTGAAATGTATGTTTATTTACCTCAAGCCCTGTTTTATTTCAAATCTATAATTTTTTTTGAAGTACAATTGACATTATATTAGTTTCAGGAGTACAACATACTGGTTTCATATTTATATACATTACAAAATGATCACCAAGATGACTCTAGTTACCACCTTCCACCATATAAGACCATTATTACAATATTGTTGACTATATTCCCTCTGCTGTAAAATACATTCCCATGACTTATTCTATAACTGGAAGGTCATATCTTAATCTCTTTCAATTGTTTTATCAATGCCTGCACTCTCCTCCCCCCTGGCAACCATGTTTGTTCTCTGTATCTATAAGTCTGTTTCTGTCTTGTTCATTTGTTTTGCTTTTTAAGTTCCACATGTAAGTGAAACCATATATTTGTCTTTCTCTGACTTGTTTCACTCAGCATAACATCCTCTAGGTTTGTCCATGTTGTCAAAAATGGCAAGAATTCTTTTTTTTTTTTAATGGCTGAGTAATATTCCATTGTATATATACAATGTATACCACATCTTTATCCATTTGATCTATCTCTGGACACTTAGGTTGCTTCCATATTTTGGCTATTGTAAATAATGCTGCAGTAAACATAGGGGTGCACATATCTTTTCAAATTAGTGTTTTTGTTTTTTCCCCGATAATACCCAGAAGTGGAATTGATGGATCATACAGTTCTATCTTAAAATTTTTAAGGAGCCTCCATACTGCTCTTTATAGTGACTTCACCAGTTTACCTTCCCACCAACAGTGCAAGAGGATTGTCTCTCTTTTATTTTTCTCTACATTCCTGTCAACATTTTTTGTCTGGTCTTTTTGATAATAGCCATTTTGACAGGTGTGAGGTGACATCTCATTGGGTTTTGATTTGCATTTCCCTGATGATTAGTGATGTTGAGTATATTTTCATGTGCCTGTTGGCCATCTGTATATGTTGGGAAAAATGTCTATTCAGGTTCTCTGCTCATTTCTTAATCAGAGTTTGCTTTTTTGATAGTGAGTTTTGAGGTTTTGTTTTTTGTTTTTGTTTTTTTTAATATGTTGGAGACATTATTTTCAAATGTCTTCTCCCATTCAATAGGTTGCCTTCTTGTTCTGTTGGTTTTAGTTTGGTGCCATTTTTATTTTTTCATTTTTTTTAAAGTTTTTTTTAAGGTAATCTATATACCCCACATGGGGCTCCAATTCACGACCCCAAGATCAAGAGTCGCATGCTCTTCCAACTGAGCCAGCTAGGCGCCCCATATAGTGGCATTTTAAAATTTTTGCTTTTGCTGTCCTTGTCTGAAGAGGCTGATCCAAAAAAAATACTGCTAAGACAGATGTCAGAGAGCTTACTGCCTATGTCTTCTAGGAGTTTTATGGTTTTATGTCTTACACTTAAGTCTTTTATCCATTTTGGGTTTATTTTTGTATATGGTGTTAGAAAGTGGCCCAATTTCATTGTTTTGCCTGTAGCTGTTCCTGTTTTCCCAGCACCATTTATTGAAGAGATCCTCTTTTCCCCATGGTGTATTCTTGTCTCCTTAATCATAGATTAATTGACCATATAAGCATGCGTTAATTTCTGGGATGTCTGTTGTTTTCCACTGATGTGTGTGTGTGTGTGTGTGTCTCTCTCTCTCTTTTTTTTTTTTTTTTTTGCCAGTACCATACTGTTTTGATTACTAAAGCTCTGTAGTCTAGTTTGAATTAAGTAGCATGGTACCTCCAGATTTATTCTTCTTTCTCAAAATTGCTTTGGCTACCTGGGGTCTTTTGTGGTTACATACAAATTTTAGGATTATTTGTTCTTGTTATGTGAAAAATGCCTTTGATATTTTAATAGGGATGCACTGAATCTGTAGATTGCTCTGGGTAGTATGGACATTTTAACAATATCAGTCCTTCCAATCCATGAGCATGGTGTATCTTTCCATTTATTTATGTTCTTTTCAGTTTCTCTCATCACTGTCTTACAGTTTTCAGAGTACAGGTCTTTCACCTCTTTGTTTAAATTTATTCCTAGGTATTCTACTCTTTTTGATGCAGCTGTAAATAGGATTGATTTCTTTTTCTTATAATTTGTTATTAGTGTAGAGATACACAACAGATTTCTGTATATTAATTTTATATCCTGCAACTTTACTGACTCCACTTGTTAATTATAATAGTTTTTTTTAGTGGAGTCTTTCCATTTTTTTAATATATAGCATTAAATCATCTGCCAGTAGTGGCAATTTTGCTTCTTTCCAATTTTGATGCCTTTTTTTTTTTTTGCCTAAATTCTATGGGTAGGACTTCCAATACTATGTTGAATTAAAGTGGCACCCTTGCCTTTTGCCTGTACTTAGAGGAAAAGCTTTCAACTTTTTACCATAGATTATATTAGCTTTGAGTTTATCCCATAGGGCCTTTATTATGCTGAGGTACATTCCCTCCATACCCACTTTGTTGAAAGTTTTTATTATAAATGGGTGTTGAATTTTGTCAAATGCTTTTTCTGCAACTATTGAAATGATCATATGATTTTTATTTTGCATTTTGTTAACATGGTTTATCACACTGATTGATTTGTTAATGTAAACTACCCTTGCATCCCTGGAATAAATTTCATTGGATTATGGTGTATGATTCTTTTAATATATTGCTGAATTTGGTTTGGTAATATTTTGTTGAGGATTTTTGCATCTATATTCATTGTGCATATTGCCTTTACTTTTTTTGGAAGTCTCTCTGTCTTGTTTTGGTATCAGGGTAGTGCTGGTGTTGTAAATTTAGTTTGGAAGTATTCCTTTCTTTTCAATTTTTTGGAATAGTTTAAGAAGGATCGGTATTAACTCTTCTTTATATGTTTGGTAGGGGGTGCGTGGGTGGCTCATTGGGTTAAGTGTCTGCCTTCAGCTCAGGTCATGATCCCAGGGTCCCGGCATCGAGTCTCATATCGGGCTCCCTGCTCAGCGAGGAGTCTGCTTCTTCTTCTTCTTCCTCTGCCCCTTCCCCCTGCTTGTGCTCTCTCATGTGTGCATGTGCATGCTCTCTCAAATAAATAAAATCTTTATAATAAATAAATAAAATCATTATACATACATACATACATACATACATATTTGGTAGAATTCACCAGTAAAGCCCTGTCGTCCCAGACTTTTATTTGTTGGGATTTTTTTTTGAATACTGATTCAATTTTTTTAAAGATTTTATTTATTTATTTGAGAGAGAGCATGTGTGAGAGAGAGAGAGAGCATAAACAGTGGGAGGGGCAGAGAGGAGCTGGGAGCAGGGAGCCCAACACAGCTGATCCCAGGACACTGGGATCATGACCTGAGCTGAAGGCGGATGCTTAACCACCTGAGCCACCCAGGCACCCCGAATACTGATTCAATTTTATTGTTAGTAATTAGTCTATTCAGGTTTTCTATTTCTTCATGATTCAGTCTTAGAAGATTGTATGTGTCTAGGAATTTATCCATTTCTTCTAGGTTGTCGAATTAGTTGACATTTAATTAATTGTTCAGAGTAGTTATGATCAACTGTATTTCTATGGTATAGGTTGTAATTTCTCTTTCATTTCTGATTTTATTTGGGACCTCTTTTGTTTTTTTAAGATATTTATTTATTTATTTGACAGAAAGAGCACAAGTAGGGGAGAGGAAGAGGGAAAGGGAGAAGCAAGTTCTCCGCTGAGCAGGGAGCCCTATGTGGGGCTCGATTCCAGTACTCTGAGATCATGACCCAAGCCTAAAGCAGACGCTCAACCAACTGAGCCACCCAGGTGCCCCTGGGACCTCTTTTTTTCTTGATGAGTCTGGCAAAAGGTTTATCAGTTTTATCTTTTCAAAGAACCAGTTCTTAGTTTCATTGATCTTTTCAATTTTTTTTCTGTGTTTATTTCCTCTCTGAACTTTATTATTTCCTCCCTTCTACTAATTTTGGGCTCTGATTGCTCTTCTTTAGGTATAAAGTTAGATTGTTTGAGATTTTTGTTTCTTGAAGTAAGCTTCTCTGTGAACTTCCCTCTCAGAACTGCCTTTGTTTCGTCCCTTAGATTTTGGAACAGTGTGTTTCCATTTGTCTTAAGGTATTTTTAAATTTCCTCTTTGGTATCTTCATTAGCCCATTGGTTATTTAATATCATGTTGTTTAGACTTTATGTGTTTTTGTTTTTTTCTAGTTTTGTTCTTGTAATTGATTTCTAATTTTATCCCATTGTGGTCTGAGAAGGAACTTGATATGGTTTCAATCTTCTTATATTTATTGAGGCTTGTTTTATGGCCTAACATGTGGTCCTTTCTGGAGAATGTTCCATGTGTACTTGAAAAGAATGTGTATTCTGTTGTTTTTGGATAGAATGTTATATTACTTCTGGTCTAATGTGTAATTTAAGGCCAATGTTTCCTTGTCGATTTTCTGTATGGATGATCTATCCAATGATCTAAATGCAGTATTAAAGTCCCCACTACTGTTGTATTACTATCAATTTCTCTGTTTATGTCTGTTAATATTTGCTTTATATATTTAGGTGCTCCTATGTTGGGTGCAGAGATATTTGTAATTGTTATATATCCTTGTTGGATTGATGCATTTATAATTATATAATGCACTTCTATTTTGTTGCAGTGTTTTAAAGTCTATTTTCTGTGATATAAGTATTGCTACACCAGCTTTCTTTGTGTTTATGTTTGCATGAAATCTTTTTCCATCCCTTCACTTTCAGTCTGTGTATATCTTTAGATTAAAGTGAGCCTTTTGTAGGCATCATTTAGATGGGTCTTTTTTTTTTTTTAATCCCTTCAGCCAGCCTGTGACTTCTGATTGGAGAATCTAGTCCATTTACATTTAGAGTGATTGTTAATAGGTATGTATTTATTCAATTTGTTCATTTTTTCTGGCTGTTTTTGGACTGTCTTTTTGTTCCTTTCTTCTTCTCTTGCTGTTTGATGCCTTTTTTTAGTGTAATGTTTGGATTCCTTTTGCTATATTTTTTTGTGTATCTCTGGCAGGTTTTTGGTTTGTGGTTACCATGCCCCCTCCCTCCACACACACACACACACACACACACACAGAGTTTAAGTTGATGGTCACTCCAATTCATTTACATTCTAAAAGCACATTTTTACTACCCCCCAACTTTTATGTTTTTGACATCATATTTTATATCTTTTTATTTTGTGTATCCCTTACGTAATTATTGTAGTTATAGTTGATTTTAGTACTTTTGTTTTTAAACTTTGTACTGGCTTCATAAATGATTGGTTCCGTACATGTATTACATAATTGCCTTTACCAGAGAGATTTTTTCTTTCATATATTATCTTATTTTTAGTTATGACCTTTACTGTTCTGCTTTAACAATTTTCTTTAGCATTTCTTGTAAGACTGTTTCTGTGGTAATGAAATCCTTTAGCTTTTGCTTGTCTGGAATACTCTTCTTCAATTTTGACTTTAACCAGGTATAATATTCTTGGTTGTAAGTTTTTTCCTTTTGGCACTTTGAAGACATCATGCCACTCCCTTCTGGCCTGCAGAGCTTTTGCTGAAAAATCAGCAGGTAGACTTACGTGGGTTCCCTTGTATATAATTAGTTGTTTTTCTCTTATTGCTTTTAAGATTCTTTATCTTAATTTTTGACATTTTAATTATGTGCCTTAGAGTTACTCTCTTTGGGTTAATCCTGTTTGGAATTATGTGTTTCCTGGACCTAGATGTCTTGTTTTCTTCCATAAATTAGAGAAATTTTCAGACATTATTTCTTCAAGTAAGTTTTTTGAGCCTTTCTCTCTCTTGTTCTTCTGGGACCCCATAATGTTAGTATGCTTAATGTTGTTCCTGATAGCCCTGAAACTGTTCTTGTTTTTTCAAATACTTTTTTTCTTTTTGCTGTTCTGACTGGGTGATTTCTACTACCTTGTTGCCAAGTCACTGATCCGTTTTTTCCTGTATCTGATCTGTTAATTCCCTGTAGTATATTTTTCATTTCAGCTATTGGATTCTTCAGCTCTGATTAGGTACTTTCTTATATTTTCTGTCTCTTTGTTGAATTTTTCACTGTGTTCATCCTTTTCTTCTCCAAGTTCTGTGAGCATCTATATGACTATTACTTTGAATTCTTTATCAGGTAGATTATTTATCTCCATTTCATTGAGATCTTTTTCTGAGGGTTCTTGTTGTTGTTGTTTTTTTTTGTTCCTCTATCTCTTCATTTTGCCTTACTCTTCATTTTGCTTGACTCTCTGTGTCTCTTCATTTTGCTTGACTCTCTGTGTTTCTAAGTATTCAGCAACTCCTTGTGTAGGAGATGTCCTCTGGGGCCCAGAAGTATGCTCTCCCTTGGCCACCAGAATCAGGTGCTCTAGGGACATTTCCTGTGTGACCTTTGTGTGCCAGCCTGTTGTGATGGTGCTGCTGCTGTAGGTCCAGTGATCAGGGCTCTTCCCTTGGCCTACCTGGCTGGGTCACTGGGTCACTGCAGCTGCTGGTTAGGTTTCTCTCTGTGGCTCAGCTGGCTGGGGTTGCAGCAGTGTGTGGGACTCTTCCCCTGATCAGGCTGACTTGGCGGCAGTAGTGGGCAGGGCTCTCATATACCCCCCCCCCATCCCCTGCCACCACAGCTGGTTGGTGCTGTGATGGTGAGTGGGACTCTCTTCTGGGTGCAGCAGACATCTCTGCCAACATTAGCATGTTGGAGTGTGAGTACCAGCTTTGGCCCAAGCAAGATAGAACGTGATTGCAAAAGTGGTGTGCCTGACAGTGTTTCCATCCCTAGAGAGTCTCTCAACAGTTTCCTACCTGACAGGTGTCCCAGGACTAGTAAGTGGTTCTCCTTCTCCTGTGTTCTAGGTGTTTCTCCAGCTGGTGTTTTGTCACTGGTTTCCGGGCCAGACTGTACACAAGCCCTTTAAGAATAGGTTCTCCATTCCCTATAACTATGATTTTTCTGGTTGTAATCCCTGTTAGTTTTCAAAGCCTGGCTTTTTAGGGGTTTGTCTCTCCTATGAAGGATCTAAGGGTTGGAATGCCTGATGGAGAACTCCCAACCCTTCACTCCTAAGGGAGAAGTTCTGTGTTTTTGAGATCCCTCTCAGTTATGGATTACTGGACCTGGGTTGGGATTTTTCTTATTTTGGTAGAACTTGTGTCTGTCACTCCTACCCAGGTCAGTGTCCCTCCTTTTAGAGGCTCTGTTTATCCACTTTCAGGGCTTTTTCTGAGGAAATTATTCCATATGTAGTTGCATATTTGTTGTTATATATGGAAAGAGGTGAGCTCAGGTTCCATTCAAGATCCATCTTGAATCTTCTCTCATCTGTAAGTTCTTAAGTTTATCTTGAATTCCATCATAGTTTTAGGCTTTTTTTAACACCGTGTAAAAACAACAAGTCAATTCTATCAAATAACTATTGGAAAAGAAAATAATCTATGAATTTGTTAACACAACTGGCTGGGAAACTTGTTTAAAATGTCTATCCCTAGTTTATTTTAATATGTTTAAAATCTGTAGTGGAAGCATGTTCCTTCAGAAACCAGAAAATGTTGGAACCAGTGTATTCTAGTTCTCCCTTAAAAGCATTATGGAGTACGTTTTTGTTTTTCCTGGCTCTGGTAGTCTGCTCTCTTTCACTGTTGCTTAATTCTCCACCTGTCTACTATGGAAAAAGAATTGCAACCTGACCCACACTCTAGCTGTTGGCAGCTAGACCCACACTCTAGCTGTTGGCAGTGAGTTGTTGTATTTTAGTCACTAATAAGCAGCAAAACTCCATGAGACCTCAATGATCTCTACCATAATCTTAACTATCTTCTGGAATGTGCTTCATCTGTATGGCTCCTGGGTGTGTAGATGTGGGAGCTTGGCCTATCCTTGACTAGGGTTCCTTTTTTCTATCCAGTCACAACAGGGACCCTCAAACCTGGGCTGAGATACTTTAATACAACCACTATTGACAACTTTACTCTCCTGCACTACTTGGATTGATTTGGGAATTCTCAGCCTTGGTGGGTCTTCCTGGATTTATACACACATTCAGACCTGGACCAGAGGTATTCACCTACTTCTCTATATGTCATGTGATTATTAGCTAATATTACAGGGCTCTTTCATGTATCACTCCATGGACTAAGAGCTTTCTGTTTCTGCTTGCTTCAGTGAGCAGTGTTGGACTTGGGACCTCTAAATTAAGACCTTGAGGGGTAAAAAATAAAAACAGTCACAATATTGAGTAACTGTTCTCATCATCATTTTAGCAGAATCTTTTATATTGGAGGACTTTGTGAATAGCTGTGTGTCAGAGCCAACTAGGAGAGTCCTGCTAGGGGAGTAGTTAAGCATAAAGTATGTCCTTGGTAGGGCAGTTCTAGACTGTCATGGAAGCAATTTCTAGGGCACCCTTACTACAGCAAAGAACAGTCAGCACTAGACTGAGGAGGAGGGCAAGAATCTGGAGTGTGACAAGTTCTCTGAGGTATTTACTATGGCTTCTACTAGAAGAAAAACATCTAACATCTGTGAACTCAGTAGTATCCTGCACACAGGCTCTGGA